>NW_027186296.1:26011413-26039163 GCF_028583685.1 Petaurus breviceps papuanus
TGCTTTGAGATTAGGCAGTAGGCAAGGGCAGGGGTAGGGAGAGCACAGAAAAAAGGTGTCTGTAAGAAGTGTTTCGGAGAGGATGTGGGCAAACTGGAACACTAATGCATTGTTGGTGGAGCTGTGAACTGATCCAGCCTTTCTGGAGAGCAATCTGGAACTATGCCCAAAGGGCTATAAATACTTTCATACCCTTTGATCCAGCAATACCACTCCTAGGGTTATATCCCAAAGAGATCATAGAAATGGGAGAAAGACCCATATGTACAAAAATGTTTATAGCAGCTCTTTTTGTTGTGGCAAAGAATTGGAAATTAAGGGGGTGTCCATCAATTGGGGAATGGCTGAACAAGTTGTGGTATATGCATGTTATGGAATATTATTTCGCTATAAGAAACGGGGAGCAGGCGGTCTTCATATTTACCTGGAGAGGCTTAAAAGAACTGATGCTGAGTGAGAAGAGTAGAACCAGGAGAAATTTGTACACAATTACGGACACAACATATGTGTGATGACCAACTTTGATAGACTGGACTCTTCTCAACAATGCAGGGATATAAGTCAATCCCAAAAGACGCATGATGGAGAGAAAAACGTGCATCCAGAGAAAGAACTAGAAAGAACTAAATTTATATCCAGGTGGAAGCAAAATACCTGATCTTTTTTGTTCTCTTATTTGATTTTATGTCCTCTATACCATTTTTCATCCCAGCTGGTACAATCCATCCTTATAACCTGACCATTGTATAATGTGAAAGTATCTACAGATCCTATACTTGATTATAAGACGCCATGGGGGGGGGAGGGGGACAAAATGTGAAATTCAAGGAATTGTGGAATTGAATCCTGTAAATTAAAAGGAAACAAACAAATTAATAAATTAAAGAATTAATAAAAAAAAGTGTTTCCAGGCTAATATGGAAACATGTTTTATGTGACTTCAAATGTATAATGAGTGCCATATTGCTTATCTTCTATAAGGTGGGGAAGGGGCTGGAGGGAAGCAGAGAATCTGGAATGATAAATAAAAAATTAATAAAAAAAGAAGTGTTTTCATTTGTTCTGTTCAGGTGGTCGTGAGAATGAATGCAACTCTGGGAATTGAAATTACATTTATCTTTTGCTCTGGACTGAAATAACATTTTTTTTTTTTGCTGGTGTTTTAAATTTATATGAGGAGAAGAAAACAAAATTGGGGGTGGTGTTATGGGGAGTTTAGTCACTTCCTGTAATGATCTACTTTGGCTCCTGCAGCCTTTTTTTTTTTTTTTTGCTTTTTTGGAGAGGGGAAGGTAGGGCAATTGGGGTTAAGTGACTTGCCCAAGGTCACACGGCTAGTTTTGTGTTAAGTGTCTGAAGCCAAATTTGAACTCAGGTTCTCCTGACTCCAGGGCTGGTGCTCTATTCACTGCCCCACCTAGCTGCCTCTCCTGCTGCCTTCTTAATCTTTGCAACTGGAGCCACCTAATCACCATTGTGTGGATTCAGCCTATCCCTAGGCTCGGGAACCAATACTATCCTTAGATAATAAGTATGGCATCCATCACATGTTTTCCAAAGCCCAGGATTGACTAAGTTATGCATTTGCTCAAGAAGGTCCCTAAATCCTTTTTGATCAACCACAAACGTCTCTGTTTGGAATATAAAGCCCTTCACAGTCTGGCTCCAGTCTACCTGTTCTGACTTATTGCACTTTATTCCCTCCTGTAAAATGTACAATCCAGGCAAACTGGACTAATTGTTGTCCTATCCCCTCACAACATTCAATCTCCCATCTCTGTGACTCTGCACATGCTGTCTGCCAGAGTGCACAATGCACTCCCTCCTTACCTTTGCCTCTCAGAAGCCTTGCCCTTCTTCAGAACTCAGCTCAAGGGCCTCTCCTGATTCACCCCAACTATAGTGCCTCCCCTTTCACCCCCTCCCCCGAAAGTCACCCTATATTTATTTTTTCTCTGATTTTCTAAAGAGGCAGCATGGCCTAGAAGCTAGAAAGCTAGCATCAGAATCAGAAAGGCCAGGCTTCAAGTCCTGCCTCCTACTAGCTGTGTGTCTTTAAACAGCCCACTTAACCTCTCAATACCCCAGGCAGATAACTAAAATTCTGAATTACAAAGAAGCTGCTAATCTTCCTTGGTTGGTGAAGGGAGTGCCTTCCTGGGAGTTCTCTACATTGAGGAAATGACAGGTCACATGCAAAAAAATTTTGAATATATATTTAAAATATGTATGTGGGCATATACATGCCTACACATATATGTATACATATACATGCATAAACATGCATATGTATGCTTATATTTTTTAGTATGCATAAATATAAGCTCTTTGAAGGCAGAGACTCTCTTTTTTCTTCCCATCTCCAATACTTAGCATAGTGCCTTGATGAAAACATGTACTGGCTTAAGTCCTGGTCTAACTGCTCACTGTTTCTTGAAGCAGCAAGGTGGCTCTCAGAATAGAGCCCTGGAAGGAACATCTAGCTTCAGACATTTGCTAGCTATGTGACCCTGGCATGTCACTTAACTTCTGTCTGCCTCAGTTCCCTCAATTGTAAAATGGGAATGATAACAACACCTACTTCAAAGGGTTGTTGAGACGATTTAATGAGGTAATATTTATAAAGCATTTAGCATGATGCCTAGCATGCAGTAGGTGCTGTATAAATGCTTATTTCCTTCCCTTTCTTTCCCTAGTTCAATATCACATCAATCTTGCTGTTGGTCCCACCAGACCTTGTACCCTGGTTCTAGTAACTGGGCTTTTGCCTTGTTTCCCTGTGACCAAGCCCAATACTGTAGCCTAGTTCCAATAACTGCATGGACCTCAACCTAGGTTCCATGCTTGATTGCTCAGCTCCTTTGGGTCTCAACACTATCCTGCCTGCCTTGGGTCTTTCTAGGGCTCCTCTCTGGCCACGTCCCTGCTTATCCACAGCTGGGTTTCCTTGCTGCTTACTAACCCTTTGCCTCTCTGAACCTCTGCCTTTCCTGTTCTCCTGTATCTCCTCTCATCCTTGATACTATGCTCTACTTTCCTGCTGAGACATCTACTTTTTGCCCTGTTGCTGAGCCTCCTTTATAGCATCTGGCTACTTGACTGGACCTCCTCCTACAGTCTGTGGCCTGGACTAGACAAGTTTGCCTGCCTCACCTTTTAGGTCTGTCTAGTCTCCAGCTCTACTCCTAACCCCTAATCCAAGTCCCAGTTCTTGTGGGGAAAACCACAGGAAAAAATGCAAACATTTTTCCCCTGCTATTCCTTTTAAAATGAAAATTGAACTTTAAGAAGATAAAATCACAATTGAGCAATGCTGTTATCTTTCTTGTGCCTTTGATAGATCATTCACCCCAATAATGCTTGACAGTGACTTAAGTATAGGTCTCCTTCCAACTGCTTTGACAACTGTTCACCATCACAGCTGACATTTAAGCTCAACAACTGTGGATAAGCCATGATACTGCAGCTGCCACATTTGCAGGCATTCCGGGGGTACAACAGCTGAGGCTACAGCCTTTCCTGAGGATTTTGGTTACCCTGATACATGGAAATGTCTTCAGTAAAACAAGACTTTGGAACTTAGC
The DNA here is from genome assembly GCF_028583685.1 of Petaurus breviceps papuanus. NCBI lineage: Eukaryota > Metazoa > Chordata > Mammalia > Diprotodontia > Petauridae > Petaurus > Petaurus breviceps. The sequence goes on from NW_027186296.1 coordinate 26,014,998, forward strand.
TAAGTCACTCGTGGCCCAGAAAACAAAAGCTATTTTCAGTTCAATACAATCAGTTATTCCTACTATGAAGGAAAAGCAAGTCATCTTTCCCAGTTATCAGCTGATCCATCTTCCAGTAGGGAGAAATAGAATAGAGAAATCTAGACATGAGATCAGTCAGCTAATGGCTTCCTCCCTGGGAGCTATTTCTGTGTGTTTCTGACTTGCATTTAATAATATTTGATTTTTCAGACTATTCAAATCCTTCACTTAAGCCAATTGATCACGATAGTCCCTGTGTGCTACCATGAAAATGCACAGTGCAGCTTGAATCATGGCCAGTAATAATGCTGGATTTTACAAAAATGCTGCCTATAATTATTCTTTTGTTTTCCCTGGGATTAAAGAACATAAGTGTCCTACTTTCTGGATCGCATATATAATTGGGGTCTTTTGGAAAACAGACAATTTTATAAAACTTCTTGACATTTACTAGAAAACAGAATGCTTTAATTCTGTGATCAAGCAGGGCATACCTTAGCATTCCCTTTTCCCTCTCCTCCCCCAGATTGATGACTGTTCAGCCCAAGCTACTTCTTTCTGGACCCTGCAGGTTTTGGCTTAGCTCCCAGTCTCTCTCCCTGGAGACTAAAGGAGGCAGTGGCACTGTGGTGAATTAGAATGAGTACGGAGGATCTGGATTCAAATTCTGACCCTGACACCCATTACCTTTCTGAGCTTGGGCAGGTCTGTTTACTTCTCTGAATTTCAGATTCCTCATCTATAAAATAAAGGGGCCCTTTCCCAGGTTTATGATGCTATGATTTATCCCTCAAAGCCAATACCCAGAAGCTCACAGTCTTTCCCCATTGCTTCTTCTTTTCTATCAATTCCCCAATCCTGTCAAACATAGTCCCTCTTAGTCAGTTCAAGTGTATAATTATTCTGTCCCAAAGTATAAAGTCTTTGGGGATTTCAACTTGCAAACTTATAGGACCAAGAAATTTACAAATATAGTTCTACATTTCTCAATTTACAAACACAATTTTATATTTCTCCTTTAGCCCAGTCTGGGTTTAAAATACTAGACTAGTATTTCTGGATTCTCTCCTCAGAGACCCCTCTTCAAGGTTTCACCCTCTGAACTTACTCTTCTTCTTCCTCAGTGACCTCACTGGTATCTCTGAGCTCTCTCGAAGAAGTAGGGGAAGTAGGGTCTTTTTTTCTGCCTGGAACCTGGGTCCATACTCATTTGTCTTCAAATTAAAATGAAGGTTCAGTAAAGTAGTCATTCACTGACTGGGGAATGGCCATGCAAGTATTAGCATATAAATGAAATGCAGTATGAATGTGTTGTAAAGAAGAGTTAATATGAAGATTTCAGAGAAGTATGGGAAGATATATGAACTGATACAGTTACTTTATTAGCGTTTATTATTTAGTGGGGCCAGGAAAACAACTTCAGCTCCCTTTTGAGGGGAGTTCAAATCAGGCATTAACTGATTCGGAAGAATTTTAACACCTTGGCAAAAAAAGTAGGACTCACCAGAGAGGAAGAAAAACAGTGCGGATTGCTTTTGATCACCTGATTGCTTTATACGTTTTTAGCATCTGTTTATAGGGTCCTATGACTGAGTCCTTTGCACTTTCTTCATTTTCTGTTCAGATAGTTATAGACTATTCTGTGCTCAGCCTGCATTTGAATGTTTATTATACAGGGCCTGGGGATGCCTACACATATTTGTGAGAACTCTCCCATCTCCTGACACTGGCCTCTTGGATGTTCCACAAACAAGATACTCCATCTCCTGGCTCTAGGCAGTTTTTCTAGCTGTCTCCTATGCTTTGGCGGCTCTCTTTCCATTACTGACCCTCCTTGGCATCCTTTCAGTCCTGGCTAAAATCCCATCGTTTACTGGAAGCCTTCCCAACCCCTCTTCATTCTAGTGCCTTCCGTCTCTGTGTTATTTCCTATTTATCTTATATATATAGCTTGCTTTGTGTATAGTTGTTTGCATATTTTCTCCCCCATTAGATTGGAAGCTCCTTGAGAGCAGTGACTGTCTTTTACCTCTTTTTGTAACCCCAGCACTTAGCATGGTGCCTGGCACATAGTAGGCACTTAATAAATGTTTATTGATTGAAACCTAGATATGAACTATACATAAGCTATATCTGGAGATTTTCCTAGAGCAAACTCCAAGTGGGGGCAATGAATCCAAGAGATCATGACAAGTTTCAAAGTGGAATGTGCCCATCTACATTGGTAGATAGTGCATCCTTATTTAAGAGCTGCTTATATCAGTGAGATTACAGATCCACTTGCTGTCCCCTATCCCTAAATGTAAAATGGTACACTTGGTTAGATAAACAAAATCAATCTCAAGTACAAAATGGAGAAGGAATCAATAGGTGACAATTGATCTGAAAAAGATCTGGGCATTTTGGAGTTCATCATGAGTCAACAGTCTGATCTGGCAGCTAAAAATATAATACTATCATGGATTATGTTAATAGATGTGTAAAGTAAAGGACTAGGAAAGTAATATTCCTGTTGCATTCTTCCCTGGTGAGAACGTCTCTGAAGTATTGTGTTCAATTCTAAGAACCACATTTTAGAAAGGACTTTGATAAACTGAAGACCATCCAGGGAACAATGAGGGTAGTAAAAAGTCTCGCAGTCATGTCTATATGGATCAGTTGAAGGAACCTTAACCAAGTGAAGAAAAAGTTCAAGGTGGTGGGGAGAGGGGTTGTGATGCCTATTTGCAGGTATTTGAAAGGCTGAATAGAGAGATTACATTGGTTCTGCTGTGCCCCAGAGGGCAGTAGTAGGAAGTTTTAAAGTTGTAAGTACTCAGACAGACCCCTCTAGGTCAAACCCTCCCTTATAACAAAGAAAAGCAATAAAGCAAAAATACACAATACAGTGACTGACAATGTTGACAACATTTTATCCTTTCAGTCTACTAGTTCTGTGCTGTAAAGGAGATAGCATTTAGTTATTAGATCTCAAACACAACAAATCCACAACAGAATTTATTGTATCCATCCTCCCATCAACCCTCACCAACCCACCACTCTTCCAGACTTCTCAATTTTTGCATCCTTCCAGGTTTACAACTCTCTAGTCTAGACTTTGACACCATATCTCAGCTACCTTCTTAAGTAGTAGTTACTTTTCTCCGTGGCCTTCTCACCCTAGAATACCCTTCGGCTCTTGGGGTCCCTTTCTCTATTGGTGAGTTCCTGCTGGGACTCCATTTTGAGGAAGGGTTCAGACCAATTGAATCTCCTTTTGACTCTCTAGACTCAGGCACTATGCCTTCTTCACTCAGGTACCTTTCTTTCCATCCCCTTCAGCTTCCTTTTTTGTGTTGTCTCGGTGCGTTAGAATTTAAGCTCCATCTCAGCCCCATGTGAGCCAGAGGTTTTAGCCTCAGGACAGCCACAACCAGCCACTGGCTGGAGGGACTTCACTAGCAGCTGTGGCGGTTTCCAGAATTATCAACCCATAGATGTTAAGGGCAAACTGAGAGGTCAGTGCAGTGTGGATTTTGTGTTCAGGAGTCCAATCAAGCCTTTGCCCCCTGGAGGGAGAAGCGGCTGAGGTGCTGCAGCCATGAAGTCACCACCACGTGGCTGCTTCAGAGCTCCTTGTCTGCAGATTGTAGGGGGACCAAGCACCAGTGTGAGGGGTAATTGCTCTTGCAATAACCTGCTTGGATCTGGATCACTCTCTAGGGTGATGGTCCTGGAGTGCATGACCAGTTTGTCAAAGTGTGTGGAGGCTCCAGAGAAGGCACCCAACTAATAGCTCCAGCAGCAGAGAAAACCCTAGCAACTGGGACAAAGCTCCCCCTCTCATAGCAGAGGTCTCCTGTGGCAAAAAAACTCAAAAGTCAAGTAATTGAGTGGCAACATAAGCAAATGAGGGAAGCAAGAGAAGCAGAGCGTGTCCAACTCTGGATTCCTTTTTTGGGGACAAAAAGGATCAGGGCATAGAACAGGAAGAAGACAATGAAGTCAGAGTTCCTGCACCAGAAGCTTCCAAGAAAAGAATAAGCTGCTTACAGGCCATAGAGGAGCTTAAGAAGGATTTTGAAAACCAAATAAGAGGGGCAGCCAGGTAGCACAGCGAGTAAGAGCACTGGCCCCAGTGTTGGGATGACCTGGGGATCGAATTTGGGCTCAGGTACTTAGCACCACACCCAGAAATAACTGGCCACGTAAACTTGAGCAAGTTACTTAACCCCAATTGCTTTAAAAAAAAAAAAAAAAGAAAAAGAAAACCAAATAAGAGAAGTGGAGGAAAAATTGGGAAGAGAAATGAGAACAATGCAAGAAAATTATAAAATGAGAGTCAACAACCTGACTGAAGAAAATAACACCTTAAAAAATGGACTAACTCAAATGGCAAAAGAGGCCCAAAAAGTCAATGAGGAGAAGAATGCCTTAAAAATCCGATTTGCCAAATGGAAAAGGAATCTCAAAAGCTCACTGAAGAGAATCATGTCTTCAGAATTAGATTGGAGCAAATGGAAGCTAGTGACTTTATGAGAAATCAATATACTATTAAAGAGATCAAAACAAATGAAAAAATATAAGGCAATGTGAAATATCTCACTGAAAAAACCACTGACCTGGAAAATAGATCCAGGAGAGAGAATTTAAAAATTATTGGACTATCTGAAAGCCATGATCAAAAAAAGAACCTAGAAATCATTCTCCAAGATATTCTCAAGGAAAACTGCCCTGATGTTTTAGAACCAGAGGGCAAAATAGAGGTTGAAAGAATCCACCGATCACCTCATGAAAAAGATCCCAAAAAGGAAACTCCTAGGAATATTATAGCCAGGTTCCAAAGTTCTCAGATCACGGAAAAAAAATATTACAAGCAGCCAGGAAGAAACAATTTGAATACTGTGGAAACACAATCAGGATAACACAGGTTCTGGCAGCTTCTACACTGAGGGATCAAAGGGCTTGGAATATGGTATTCCAGAGGCCAAAGGAGATGGGATTAAAACCAAGAATCACCTACCCACCAAAACTGAGTATCACGTTTCAGGGGAAAATATGGTAATTAAATGGAATAGAGGACTTTCAAGCATTCTTGATGAAAAAACCAGAGTTGAATAGAAAATTTGACATTCAGATACAAGAAGCAAGAGAAGCATGAGAAGGTAAACAGGGAAAAGAAATCATAAGGAATTTATCAAAATTGAACTACTTACATTCCTACATGGAAAAATGATAATTGTAACTTATGAAACTTTTCTCAGTATGAGAATAGTTGAAGGGAACAGAAATGTGTGATATATTCATATACACACAGACACATATATGTGTACATACATATATACATATAGATAGACAGAGGGTGTAGGACCAGTTGAATAGGATGATACTTAAAAGGTGAAATTAAGAGGTGAGAGAGGAATATAATGAGAGGAGATGGGAAGAGATGGAATGGGGTAAATTATCTCATACAGAAGAGGCAAGGGAAAACTGTTACAATGGAGGGGAAGAACAGGAAGGCAAAAGGGAATGAGTCAACCTTATTCTCAATGAATTTGGCTTAGGGAGGGAATGACATATACATTAAATAGAGTATCTCACCCTACAGGAGAGTAGGGGGGAAGGGGATGAGAGGGGGGATGATGGAAAGGAGGGCAGGCTGGTGGGGAGGGAAGTTGGAAGTACTCACTTTTGAAAAGGAACAAGATCAAAGTAGAGAATAGAACGAGTGGGGGGTGGGATGGAATGGAGGAAAAATATAGTCAATTCACAATATATCCACTATGTAAATATTTTGCATAGCTACACATGTATAACCTATATTGCATTGCTTATCTTCCCAGTAAGGGTGGATTATGAGGGAAGTAGGGGAAGAATCTGGAATTCAAAGGTTTAAAATCAAATGTTTAAAATATATCTAGATATAGATATAATAATTATTATTATTTTACATGTAACTGGGAAATAAGATATACAGGCATTGGGGCATAGAGATCCACCATGCCCTACTGGAAAGTCAGAGGGGGGATGGGGAAAGATATAGGAGAGAGCAGATTGGGGGAGAGGATATTCAGTGGGATCACTGTTTTGGGATGGTGGGTAGGGGAAAAATGGGGAGAAAATTTGTAACTCAAAATTTTATGTAAATGAGTGATGTAAACTAAAAAACGTTTTCAAATCTACAAAAAAAAAAAAAGAATTTAAGCTCCATAAGGGCAGGGACTTGTAGAGAGCCAGCTCTAACAGAATCCATTCTGTGTTGAGGAATCTAGGAGAGTGTTTGACTCTTGCCTGCTTTTGCCCCCAAGGGCTCACATTATCAGAATGTTGGCTCACCACTCTTCCGTGCAAGGGAGGCTTTTGGAACATCCTGCCCAGTGTTCCTGGAACATTCCTGCCCATCTCTTGTACCATGATAACTGAGATTAGAGAACAAGGCAGTCACATATAAGATGTATGAGAACTAGGGCACAGGGAAGTGCTCCAAGAAAGTAGCTCTCAAAGACTATGCTGACTATACATTACTATGCATTTTTTTCACTTATACTTGGACCCTCAGATGAACAAATTAGCTCAGTTTTCACTGACCTGCCTGGCCCACATCTCTTCATTTTGCACTCCTCTGTGAGGTGCCTCACTTGGTGCAGGCATCAGGGAACTGTCTTTCTTTTTGCTTGTACTTGTATACCCAGCACTTAGAATGATGCCTCGTATATAGTAAGTGCTTAATAAATGCTTGCTGTCTTGACTTACCTCAGTGTCATTATTGACTCTCCTCTCTCAATCACTCCAAATATATAGGCAGTTGTTTCTATTTCCACATCATCAATCATATACAACCCCTTCTCTCTATATTCTTTCTTGTGTATTGATTAGATATTTGTTTCCTTTCTCAATGTTTGTCCTTCATTCTCAGAGAGGACCATGACAACAGGGTAGTGACACCAAGATATGCAAGTGAATTGGATTTAAGTGAGGGAGGGCTCTGTAAAGTCACCAGCCTCACTTTATCCTCCAGAGCCTTCTGGATTGAGTGGCAAGATATAGACTAGGATGGCCCTGGATGCAGTGTGAGACCTTGACTTTTTTAAGCTAAGGTCTTTAACAGGACTAAGTTTGATTGGAGGCAATGCCCATTGAGTGGTTAAGATTAGGTAAGAAGTGAGGCAGGGGGGTGGCCAGGTAGCACAGTGAGTAAGAGCACTGGCCCCAGAGTCAGGATGACCTGGGATTGAATCCAGGCTCAGACACTTAGCACCCACCCAGAAACACCTGGCCGTGTAACCTTGAGCGAGTTACTTAACCCCAATTGCTTAGGGGCGGCCATGTGGCTCAGTGAGTAAGAGCACCGGCCCCAGAGTCGGGATGACCTAGGATTGAATCTGGGCTCAAATACCACCACACCCAGAAATAACTGGCTGTGTAACCTTGAGCAAGTTACTTAACCCCAATTTCTTTAAAAAAAAAAAAAAAAAAAGAAATGAGGCAGAGAATGGCTTCTTTACCCAGTTAAAAAAATAGAAAGAAAAAATAATCATTCTGTATGGGGGAATACCCCCAGGGTTTCTGGACAAAACAGAAACAATTGCTATTTACATTCACTCTGAGCCAATCAGGTCCCAAACAGTGACCAAGTAGGGCTTGGCCTGGGACCTATGAGAGCCAGAGTAATTTCTGTGTAAGGTGTAGTTCTTACTTTTTTTTGTTGTTTTTTTTGGGGGGGAGGGCAACTGGGGTTAAGTGACTTGCCCAAGGTCACATGGCTAGTTTTTGTGTAAAGTGTCTGAGGCCGGATTTGAACTCAGGCCTTCCTGACTCCAGGGCTGGTGCTCTATTCATTGCACCACCTAGCTGCCCCATAAGGTGTAGCTGTTAAGAAAGAAATCTAGCCAGTACACCCCAAGTTATCTTGCAAGGTTTCAGCAGTCAAAATTTACATTCTTTTGTGCAGGTAGAGAGGTATGATACCCTATGTGGACAGAAGTAAGGGAAGGGAAAGAGGAAAGAGACACAAAGAGAGAAAGGGAGAAGGAGTTTCTTATATAAAAACCAAATATTTATGCATTTTGCAGTTATTTTAGATGGAGTTTATCTTACCATTTCTTCTCCTTTCTAAAATTAGTTTTATATAGAAATTCTGAATTTTGTGGATTTCTTTTTATCCTACTATTAATTGTCTCAGTTTGCTGATTCTCTAGGGTTTTCTAAGTACACCACTCTGTTGTCTGCAAATAGGAATCATTTTTTCTCCTCTTTTTATGTCATAGCTTTAATTTTGCTTTCTTATCTTGTTATCATAGCTAGCATTTCCAGAACTATGTCAAACAATAGGATGGGAGAGATATTCTTATACCCATTTGCACTAGAAAAGTTCCTAGAGTTTCTCCATTGCAAAAAATGGAAGTTCTTGTATTTTATATAGATGCTTTTGTCTATATTAGGGAAGGACTCTTTCATTTTTATGCTTTTTGGGGATAACAAATGAATGCTTTAATTTCTCAAGGACTTTTTCTGCAACTGTGGAAAAAAACAATTTTTCATCATTTATGTAATTAATTAGACTGTTTTCCTAATGTTAAACCATCCTTTCAGTCCTTTGTTTGGATCCAGTTTGGTTATAGTAAGTCCTTTTTTGGCTATATTGCTCTAGATTCCTACTTTGTGCTCATTTTTTACAAGAGGAATGCTTTGGCTATAGCTTCCCCAACCCTGATTTTGTTCCCTACCTTGTCTCAGTGAAACACACTGAGACACCTCTGTCAATTACACTTTTGAAAGCCTTAGAAAATGTAGTAATAAAAACTCACTCTATTTGCTTAATTGATATAAGCTCTTAAGCATTGTTAGGCTGCTTTGTGATGAGCTGACTACAGGAAAATGTCTTATAGTAGAGTTTCATTTTATTAAAACATATAACACTTTTCTCGGTGCTATAATCTAGCTAAAACTAAAATTCATTAATAAAGATGAATATGTAACATTTAGTTCTCAACACAGCCATGTCAAATCAGCCATGGTCTTTATCCATCCAACAGGCTAATGTTTGTTAATGATCACCATCTTAGGAGATTATGCTGGTATTGACACTTTAGTTTTCAACCTAATGATCTATTTAAGTGATATCTATCATTTTCATTCGAGAGTAGAAAGCAGTGTCTTGCCCTCACTCTATTACCCCTTGAGCTACAATCTTATTTTCTTTTCTTTCTTTCACTGCTAAAGTGAAAATAGTCTATATTCATTTTCAACATTTCTTCTCTGCCTCCAATAATACAGAGCATAACCTTTCCATGCCCTCTTCCCTTGCAATTCTGATCCATAACCGCTTGCAAGGTAACCACTTGCAAGGTATACCCATAGTAGCAGCTATGAATATGTAGACATATTTCCAGGGTTTAATTGCAAAATATAACAAACTCTCTTCCTCAAAGACAAAACCAAGATATTTATTCAGATACCAGAAGGCCAATTCCACCATGGTAACAAAGAAATTTATACACATCACCAGTCCAGGGAGCGTTGACATCCCCAAGCCTTCCCTCCATTAGGTCTCCCCACAAATAAGCTCTTCTAGGCAAAATTTGGGCTTTCTCCCATAGAAGGTCTCTCTGGGTCATCTCTGAGCCCTGATGAACTGAAATGAGTGTTTCCTTTCCAGAAGGAGATTCCTTTCTGCAAATGTTAAGCTCTTTGGAACACAGAGACACCCCAGCTATCTAGTGCCCTCAGACTTTTTTAAAGTTGCATTTCCAGGTCATCAGGAGCTGTGTTTCTGTCTGAAACTTCATTCAAACTTAGGGCTCCCTGTTTAATTTCTGATGGCGAAACTATACCTAGGTAATTCAGAGACTTCTCTTTTTAGTAAACTGCAAAAGACTATTAAGGTTTGGGGCTAGGACCCCCTAATTTCTCAGTTCTAAAATTCCTTCAGGTTTTTTTTCCTTCTTGTTGAACAATAAATGTAAATATTACTCTCTAGGTTCCAGGGGGCCAGTGGGTACATGGTCTCCTAAGTAAGCCTAGGATGGAGTCAATTCCCATTTGTCTTTTTTCTCCTTGTTTTGCCAACCTTTATTACTTCTCTGACAGTAGAGTCCAGGAAAACATAAGCTTAGATCCTGGGAACCAACTGCTCGACCCATCTCAGTCCTGTCCTATAGCAAGGGAGTCATTCCTCCAGCAGCTGTGCTACATTTGGAAATGAACTTGGTAGGGTGAAAGCTTTGTAGTAACCATGTTAAAGATTAGCCCGTTGTTCCTAGTAAGTGAAGTGGTATGGTAGAGAATGTCCCTCTGATTTGGGGAAAATGTATTTTTCTGCACTTTGGTTCTGGTTAAATGTTTTAACTAAATATCTCTTTGTAAAAGCTTAAAAAAAAAAGCACCTTTTCTTTGGTCTCCCATGTAATGAATGAGAGTAGTAAAGGCACAAGAACAAAACTATGCCTAGGGGACAAGATCAGTGTCTTTCCCTTGCTTAACTGCATTCCTGTCTTACATATGTATGTGGAGTCAGAAAATATTTCTAGATTTTCATTCCATTCTATGGAATCTATGTCTGTTTTCCAAGGATAAACCCCATTAAGGGTAGAAAGACTTGTTGACAGAAAGTTGATTGAAAGATTTTGAATTTTTCCAGCCATATTACTTCATGAAGACTGTCTACTAAAACATGGAATAGATGTAATTGGTTGAGATAGTACTCTCAAGGTTGAAATCATAGATCTTTGAAGTATTAGAGTTTGCAAAGGTACTTTGAAAAGGTTTAATGTGGTGTAAACACATAATATCACTACAAGACTGAGACCCAGCTGATCTATGTATTGCCAATTTTTCAAAATAAACTTTATTCTGGAATCTTTCTAGCTCACTCAGAAGCTATTCTTTGCTTAGAGCTTGATTTTGCTTCCTGGTGTTTGTTTTATTTTTATTTGATGTAGAAATATTGCTGTATAAAAAGAGCAAATCCTACAGGAGAGGGAAGAAAATCACCAGGACAGCACCTGGATCAGAATTTAATGGATCTGCTCTATTTCACCATAACTGGGAGATGAATTAAATAGTGATAGATTCAGATTGGTGTGTTTCATGAAAATAAAAGTGCAGAATTTTCATTTTTCTCTGCCTTTCATACCAGGGCTGGCATCCAATCTTTGAAAGGCAAAGAAACATGATTGCACAACTGCTGAATGCCATGTGTACTGTGGTTGTTGAGTGGTCATTCTGTGCCCTGAGTATCGATTGTTTGCAAACCTGTCTGTGGAAGGCCTCCAAGGACAGCATTAGGAAGGCACTTGTCCAAAGTTAACCCTTTCCCCAACCTCAAGTGCTAGTGGTGGGAGGCCATTCATTGGCTTTTTGCTTTCATTCTGGCTTTGTTTATTTGTTCAGGATGCAGGGCTGAGTATCTTGGCTCTCCCGCGGGTCTTTCTACTTGAGAATCACTCATTCTAAACCATGTTTTAATAATGCCTTGGATTTGTTATAAGTTTATATGCCTGCAAATTCAAAGAATCATTAAAACTACTTGGAGTAGAGAGAGCTGAGCACTAGAAGAGCCATTAACTGAGGAAGCTGAGCCATCAAGACTCAATTACAGGTGGCAATAGATGAAAAGGCTTGGGTGTGGTGAAAGGTCTAACATCATCAGGAGGGATCAAAAGGAGACACAGATTCTGTTCTGGAGTCCTAGAGTGAAATAAATTCTGAAGTCAAGAATTAAAAGTAATGCAGATCTTTCAAATGGCTCCCGACCCTAAGAAAAGATTCAGGCAAGTTTACTTCTTAGTTCTAGAAGGCTGCATGGTTTAATCAATCAGTAGCTCAAAAAAGTATTTATTAAGCAGCTACTGTGTGCCAAGGACTGTGCTAAGAGCTGAGGATATAAGAACAAAGAATGAAACAATCCCTACTCCCAATGAGCACTCAAATTACAGACAGTAAGTATACATAAAAGTAAATTTAAAATAAATATATATGAATACACACACATATAAACATAAATAGAATAAATAAAAATAAATACAAGGGAATTTGGGAGGGAAGTTACTAGTAGTTGGAGGAAGGGTCAGGAAAGGCTTTGTGCAGAAGATGGCATTGGAGCTGTATCTCAAAGAAAGGGACTCTATGAGGCAGAGATAAGGAGGGAGTGCACTCCAGCCATGTGGAATGACAAAAGGCACAGAGAAGGGAGATGGAGTGTTTTGTGTGAAGAAAAGAGAGAAGACCACAAAAGCTGGATCACTGAGTTCAGGAGTGGGAATAATGTCTAGTGAGTCTGAAAAGATAAGGTGAGGCCAGATGGCCAAAGACTTTAAAAGCTAAACAGAAAAATTTACATTTTATCCTAGAGGTAGTAGGTAGTCACTAGAATTGTTTAATTAGGGGATTCACATGGTTAGATCTGGGCTTAAGGAAAATTGCTTTGTGTAGGAGAGACTAGAATGATTAGGAAGACTTGAGCCAAGGAAATCAGGGTATATTACAATAATATATGCAAGAAGTGGTGGGAGCCAGAATTAAGGGGGTAGTTATGGAGTGAAGAGAACAGATTTGAGAGATGTTCTAGAAATTGAGGTGCAAGATTTAACCACTGATTGGCTTTGTAGGATGAAGGAGAGTGATGTGTCCAGGATAATGGCAAAGTCACAGAGACTGGATGAGTGGTGGTGTCTTCAGCAGAAATAGGGAAGTTTGGAAAAGAACAGGATTTAGGGGAAAGGATGCTAAATTCAATTTTGAACAGGCGGAGTTGCAGATGTCTTGGCGACATCCAGTTTGAAATGTCCAGTACACAATTTGTTCTGTAGGACTGCAGCTCAAGGGAGAGAGTGTGCCAGGATGTATAGAACTGGGAGACATCTGCATAGAGATGAGACTTAAACCTCTGGAAGCTGGTGAGGTTGAGAGCTCTTATAGAGGGAGAAGAGAAGAGGACCTAGGACAGAACTTTGAGGAATACCCACACCTAGAAGGCAGGATATAGATGATGAGTCAGCAAAGAAGACTGAGGAGTGGTCGGACAGGTAGAGGGAGAACCAGGATAGTGTATCATTAAAACCCAGAGAGGAGAGATTATCTAGAAGGAAAGGATGGTCAGCAGTGTCACACGCAGCCAAGAGGTGGAGAAGGATGAGGACTGAGAAAAGAACATCAGATTTGTCAGTTAAGAGATTACTGGTGGCGCAGTGAATAGTGCACCGGTCCTGGAGTCAGGAGGACCTGAGTTCAAATCCGACTTTAGACATGACACATTTCTAGCCATGTGACCTTGGGCAAGTCACTTAACCCCAATTGCCCTGCCCTCTCCCTTCCCCCCCAAAAAAAGATATCACTGGTGACTTTGGAAAGAGTGAATAGAGTGCTGTATTTGGAGTCAGCAAGAGCTAAGTCCATATCTTTCCTCAGAAACTTACTAGCTGTGCAATTTGGGGCAAGTCCTATAACCTCCCTTTGTGTCAGTTTTCTCATTTGGAAAATGGAGATAATATTTACCTCCCAGGGTTGTTGTGAAGATCAAATGAGATAATGTTACAAACCTTAAAGCTCTATATAAATTTTAGTTATTATTATTATTAGTGTGTGATGAGGTCAGAGGTCAAATTGCAAAGCATTAAGGAGCAGTCAGCGGAGGGGAAATGGGGATGGTGAGTGTAGAAAGTTTTTTCAAGAAATTCAGCTGAGAAAAAGAGAACATATATAGAAATGATAGCTTGATGTAATAGTAGTGTCTATTGAGGGCTTTTTTTTTTTTTAAAGATGGGCATGTTTGAAGGCAGTTAGAAGGAACCAGTAGATAGGGGAAACTATTGTGTTATAAGAAATGACAAGCAGGATGATTTCAGAAAAGCCTGGAAAGATTTACACGAACTGATGCAAAGTGAAGTGAATAGAACCAGGAGAATGTTGTACACAGTAACAGCAATGTTGTACGATGAAGAACTGTGAATGACTTAACTATTCTCAGCAATAAAATGATCCAAGACAATCCCAAAGGACTCATGATGGAGCCTTCTGTCCGCCTCCAGAGAAAGAACTGATATTGTTTGAATACAGACTGAAGCATGCTATTTTTCACTTTCTTTCATTCCTATTCTTTCATTTGAGTCTTGTACAAAATGGCTAATATAGAAATGTTTTACATAATTGCACATGTATAACCTATATCTGATTGCTTACTGTCTTCAGGAGGGGGAGAGGAGGTGGGGATAGAATTTGGAACTCCAAACTTAAAAAAAACAACAAATGTTAAAAATTATTGTAATATGTATTTTAGAGGAAAATAAAACATATTAAATAATTATGGAAGATTGATGATTTGAGAGAGAATAGAGATGATTGAGGAGACTATCTATTTGAGAAGAGAGAAAGGAATGGGCTCAAGTGCAAATGCAGAGGGGCTAGATCTGGCAAAGAGAAGAACCACCTCTTTGTCAGAGACTGGAGGAAGGAGGAGAGAGTGGGAAAAGATATCAAGGGGCTTTGAGATGAAGATCAAGTGGCCTCAGTCTTCTCAGTGAGGTAAGGGACAAGGACCTTAGCTGAAAGAGAGTGAAGAGGGAAGGTGTAGAAGACTTAAGGAGGGAATAAGGGAAAAGCTTCTATAGGTAAGATAGGAAATCAGGGAGGAATCATAAAAAAAAAAAAAACACATGCCTTATTGCAGTGAGGGCCCAGTCAAAGTTGGTCAGCATGAATTCATAATATTCCCAATCCTTATCTAGTCATTCTTCCAGCTGCATTAAGCAATTCCTGAGTAGGACAGGAGGAGGCAGATGTTGGCCTAGGATTTGGCAAGAGATGAGAGTCATTAGTACAGATGCACAAGGGATTTAAGAGCAGAGAACAATGTGGAGTTAAAATGGCAGATTATTGGGTTGAGATTAGAGAGGGAGGAGAGAGAAATCAGGCTAGTGATAATTGATCAAAATAGTAGCAAGGGTGGGAAGTAGGTATAAGTAAAAAAAAAACCCACAAAAACCCAAAACAACAGAAATGGTAAATAGCTATTGCTAGATAAGGAGAGCTGGTTCCAAGAAAGGAGCCAGCAATAAAACCCATGTCCTCAGATGTCTGCACATAAATGCAAAAAGTATGACTGGCAGGAAAATTTAATTTTAAAAAATCATAATTCAGGGGCGGCCAGGTGGTGCAATGAGTAAGAGTACCGGCCCCAGAGTCGGGATGACCTGGATCAAATCCAGGCTCAGATACTTAGCACCACACCCAGAAATAACTGGCTGTGTAACCTTAAGCAAGTTACTTAACCCCAATTGCTTTAAAAAAAAAAAAAAGGGAAATCTTCGGGCAGCTAGTTGGCACAGCGAATAGAGCACTGGCCCTGGAGTCAGGAGGACCTGAGGTCAAATCCGGTCTCAGACACTTAACACAAAAACTAGCCATGTGACTTTGGGCAAGTCACTCAACCCCAATTGCCCTCCAAAAAAAAAGGTAAAAAAAATGTAGGAGCAGCCAAGTAGCTCAGTGAGTAAGAGCACCGGCCCCAGAGTCGGGATGACCTGAGGATCGAATCCGGGCTCTGATACTTAGCACCATACCCAGAAATAACTGGCCTTGTAACCTTGAGCAAGTTACTTAACCCCAATTGCTTTAAAAAAATCATAATTCAAGGAAGTAACTTGACCTTATAGCTATCACTGACACTTGGTGGGATAAGATGCATGAGTCTCTGGAAGGATGTACCTTATTCAAAAGGAATAAGACAGATAAAAGGTTTATGGGGAGAGGAGGGAAGAAGATGTGTACTAGCTTTGTATATTAAGAATATATATTTATTGATTGGTTGATACTTATGTGAGTATCTAGGAACCAGTGGAAGGAAGCAATGGTGAAGAATATTTGGGTGAGGGTCAATGGTAGTTGAAACAAAAAGGGTTTTGTCATCAGAGGATGCTGCAAGTCAGATAGGCAGAAGGAAGATGCAGATGAGGCATTTGGAAAGGTATAATAAATAAATGATGGGGTACTTCAATTATCCAGTTGTCTGCTCACCAATAAAACAAAGCAGCTAATAATTTTTACTTGCCTTATTGATAATTTCCTCTTTCAAAAGATGGAGGAACCAGTAAGGTGAACTTCTTTTCTAGATGTGAGAGAGAAGCTAGTTGCTTGGGTGAAAATTATAGGAACCATTGGAGGATTTGGGCATTCCACCTTAGAATTTGTGATAGAGAAAAAAATTGAGCATAGTGTGACACACACCCTACATTTGTGGTGATCAAATTACAAAGGGTTCCTCAAAAAATACGTTATAGGGGAAGGCTAGAAGGTTGGAGGACTTTCAAGAATGAAATCCTGAAGACACAAAGAGAAATAAGTCTGATAAAGAGGAAAACATTTATTTAAAGATTTAAAGAGCAATATTGGGGAATTTGTTAACTGACTTATATTTTTCAAAAGACAGATATATAAGATGAAAGCAAGGGTGAATACCTGTGCATGGCAGACTTCTATAAGAATAGCACCAGGAGTAATCAGCTCAGAATAAGCTGAAACTGGAAAGGAAAGAAAAGAAAAACCAAAAAATGAGGTTTTAAAGCACTGTTAAAGAAAAGAGGACCAAAGAAGAGAAAGGACGACTACTCAGGTGTATGTTACAATAGTAGTCAATGGAACAAAGTCAGAATGCCTCATCTCTCATTTCACTTTTTTCCTTGCCAGTCAACAAGAATTTATTAAGCACCTACTATGTGCAGGAAGAATGATCTTTGGACTGGAAGGGTCAGAACAAAAATGGTGAATAGCCTAGATAGACAGGGAAATAGTAAGAAAACATCTAGCTGACTTTTATGAGTTCAAGTCACCAGATCCACTTGAATTACATCTTAAAAAAAAAGATAATTGATAGACAGCAGTCCATGAGCTCTGAAAAACCTTTGAAAACAAGAGAAATGTTATAAATTGGAGAAGGGCAAATGTTTCCATTTTCAAAAGAGGGAAGAGAATGGAATGTGCAAACTATAGGCCGGTGAACTTAACTTCAATTAATTAACACAATGCTAGGCACTTAGGCAGCACAAAATACTTATTAGCTATTATTAAAGACAAAATTCTACCACATACAGACAGTATCGTTAAAAGGACAGTTAGGAAACATGGAGAAAAGAGAATGGTAATCCCTCCAAGCCAACAATGGCTTCAGCAAAGAACTGGTCATATGAGACTAACTTCTATTTCTTTTTTGACAGTGTTGTCAGACTAGTAAAAGAGAAGAATGCTATGGATATAGTTTCTCTTGATTTATTTTATTTTATTTTTTAAAGCAATCAGGGTTAAGTAACTTGCTCAAGGTTACACGGCCAGTTATTTCTGGGTGTGGTGCTGAGTATCTGAGCCCGGATTTGATCCAGGTCATCCCAACACTGGAGCCAGTGCTCTTACTCACTGAGCCACCTGGCCGCCCCTAAGCAATTGGGGTTAAGTAACTTGCTCAAGGTTACACGGCCAGGTGTTTCTGGGTGGGTGCTAAGTGTCTGAGCCCGGGATTGGATCTCCAGGTCTTCTCAACACTGGAGCCGGTGCTCTTGCTTGCTGTGCTACCTGGCCACCCCAGTTTCTCTTGATTTTAACAAAGCATTTGCCAAAATCTTTTGTGATTCTTATGAACAAGATAGAGAGATGTTGCATAGATGGTAGTAAAATCAGGTGGATTTCAAACTTGTTTTTTTCTTCTAAAACTGTGACTATCTCCTCTTTATTTCTACCTTACTCAAAGCACTGTGCTAGATGCTAAATTGGAATATGCTTTTTTCTAAGCCCTACCAGTGACTCACTGTTTGACCTTAGAGAAGTCACTTGACTTTTGCTTGCCTCAGACTCTGCCTGTAAGATGATAGTAAAAAAAAAAAAAAGATGAGGATAGTAACACTTTCCACTTACCTAACTTACAAGGATATTAGGATTTATGAGCTACTATATATAACAAGATACTTGGAACCTTCTGGAAAGAAAGGTACCACATAAACACAAAATTATCCCCCCCCCACACACACACACCTGTTTTCCTTCTGCACCTAGAGGAGCAGCCATTCTCATTCATTAACCTTGACTGTGTACCCAATGGACTCACCTCTCCCAAGGTCATTAATTAAGAAAGCATTTAATCAGATTATAGGTAATAAAAGCAGAAATATTACTCAGAGGTAACAGACCTAGACCAGTTGGTCCCTGGGCCCAGCCTTTCTCAAATGCAAAAGGGATTCTGGAGAGCAGACTTCAAAAGGTTCCTAAAAAAAAAAAAAAACCAGGGAAGAACCCAAGTACTAAATTTTGCACAGGGGAAACCCAGAGGGTTGGAGAACCCTCAGGAATGAAATTTTGAAGACACAAAGATAAATAATTCTGATGAAGAGGGAAAATAGGAGTTTGTTAAAGAGACCAACATTGATGCATGGGAAATTTATTAACTAACTTAGATTTTCAAAAGATAGGTACAGAAAATGAAAACAAGAATGACTATCATCTATTCTATTCTGAGCTGAAGTCCATGTTTCTGGCCCCAGCCACCACCAGCTCATTGAACCTTGGGTCATGAGAATGGTAGGGATCAGTATTTATTCATAACAGTTCTGGCTCCCAGTAAAACTGAAGCTTGATCCGTGCATGTAAATCAAGGCTAGTTTAGAGCACTATAGGAAACTTGAGCGTATTCTTTTGGTTGCAGATACAAAGAAGTAGAGGACACAGAAGATTATATGCCAAGTCCTCTAGCTGCTAGCATAGATCTCAACTACCTTACTTCCCCCCGATCCTCTCTCTCTAGCTCAGTCCCTTTAGAGCAGGAACAAAATCTGTTGGGTTTCTTCATAGAGAGGTAGCTACTGCCTATTATCAACAACCTTTCAAAGATGAATAGTGTAAGGGGAGCCTGGTGAGTAAATAGTTGTACAATAAATTGGGTCACCATTGTTTCTCCCCTAATGACCTTGTTGAAAAGCCACCATGGCAGGACATCTCTTTGCACAAGTGTACTCAGCAAATCCCTCGCATAAGATTTAGACCTAGAGGGGTCATCTGATTCCATCTCCTTATTTTATGAACGAAGAAACTTCATCAAGAGAGGGATAATTACTTGTCCAAGGCCATACATCAACATGTTGTTGATGTTGGAATTTGAACCCAAGTCCTCTGATTCCAAATCCAGTCATCTTTCTATGATGTCTACTGAATGAACATTAAATACTAAAAACACCAGAGTGCTGGTAATATCAGCTAGTTAGAGACTGTTGGTATTTGTGAACATCACTTGGTAAATTGTTTTCCATTTAATTAACTTACAGTATTATAGATTGTTTCTCACTTTCAGACTTGTAACATAAGCAAAATCTTTTTTGTAGTCTCATGGTCTCTTTCCAGGGAGAACTGCTAATTCGGTTGAAGTGCACCAAACAGTGATTTTATGATTGCAAGGCAGCACTAGCTCATTAGGATGGAGTTGATATGAGCTTGCATATTTAGAATTAGAATATTCAAGGTGGAAGCAATGAATGAGCCTTGTCACCATTTCTAGGTTAGCACAGGCTAGGTCCAACCTGCAAGCTTTGTCCATCAGTCCAAATAAATACAGTTTATTCAGCCCTTTTTAGGTATACTCTTGTTTTCAGGGTAATAAAAAATGACATAAGGAGGAAGGTGGTAGAGAGCCAATTATTTCTTTGGGATGATTGATTTACTAACTATGACAAGTGATTCTAATGAAATTGCTGAATCCCAAGGATGTATGAATTGGGTCATGCCTGTGACCAGTGATGGGTTCTAGATAGGATGTATATAGATACATTCAGGCCATAATTTTACATTTATTAAAATGAATAGTCAGAGGGAGTAGCAGACTGAAGACTCTTAGATCTAGCTAGTTACTGAAAATGCAATCAGACATTGGATACCACATTTAGGTTCAGGCTAAGGGCCGGCTACTCAAAGACATGGTTTAAAGCAGGAATTCAACACAAAAGTGTCTATTATGTGCCATCCTCAAGGACTTTATTTTCTACTGGGAAGAATACAGACAGTCTTTAGCCTAGGATCAAAGTCCAGCCCCACTTACTTACTCTTGCACTAAAGTGTTTAATAATCAAATACTTGGAGGTGGCTAGAGGTAATGGTTAGAGTGGTGGACTTGGAGTTAGGAAGCCTGAGTTTAAATCTTCCCTTAGAAGGGGAACTAACTCTATAATGCTGGGCAGCTCACTTGATGTTTCTCTGCTTCAGTGCCTTCATCTTTAAAACAAGAATGATAAAATCTGGGCAGATAGATGGTACAATGGATGGAATGCTGAACCTGGAGTCAGGAAGATTCATCTTCATAAGTTCAAATTCACCCTCAGACACTCCTCTGAGCAAGTCTCTTAATCCTGTTTGCCTCCGTTTCCTCATCTGGAAAATGAACTGGACAAGGAAATGGCAAGCCACTCCAGTATCTTCGCTAAAAAAACAAACAAACCTAAATGGAGTCACAAAGAGTCAATCGTGACTGAAATGACTGAATAACAACAACAAAATAGCATCCACCTGACTAGGTTGTTATAAGGGTCAAATGAGATGACATCTATAAACACTTTGCAAACTTTAAAGTGCTATAAAACTGATAGTTATCATTATGATAACAGAAGCTATGGCACTAAGAAACTTAAAACTGAAGTGTAAAGAAACCTTGATAATTGGAGACCAATCAAAAATAACCATTTCTGCAATTATAGTGTCAATCACAGTGGGGAAATGGTTTGATTTATATCAATCTGATTTCTACATAGCATTCTAAGGATCACATTCATTGCCTAAAGTGATTCCACCTGTAATCTCAGGTACTTAGAAATGCATTTATTTCCCAATCTTTTCTCTCCACAGACACTGAAAAAAGTTAATGAGTACCACCAGCTAGTTATACACTCTTCAGCAAGTTTCTAGGAGGTCTCAGATGTAAATGAGAAACCTGATGATTACTAAGCTCCCTGCCAACTCTAAAATCTCATGATGCTACAGTTGTTTTAGATGGCAAAATTTACCAGGGAAAAGTTTACCATACTCTGTGTGTGTGTGTGTATAAGGTACAAGAAATAAATGGAAAACAAAGATAGTTAAGATAGTTGATTTACCATACTTTTTTTGGGGGGTACTGGTTGAATGCTTTTAGTCTTTTCCTTCCAATGCTAAGATTTTTTGCTACAAATTCTGAGTTTTTCTTTGCAGCCATTTCTTTACTGTCAGAAATGCAATTGTGTTTTGTACTTGTTTTGTGGCACTTATATCTTTCTCCTGTTAAACCTATTTCTGCTAAATCTCTAACTTCTAGCTTCTAGACCTTTCCTGCCTGCCTAGTTCTAGGACACCTGCTTAGTCTTACACCTGCTTACCTTACCTTACAGTCATAGTCATGATTTCTTTGCCTACCTTGCTATGTAGTATCTTTTCCTCCTCCCCTCCTCCCATGCCTAACTGGACTCCTACTTCAAGGGTTCATAGAATTTGGAAGATGGAAGGGAAGAAGAAGAAGACATTGAAGGACATTGAAGATCATCTAATGCTAATCCATTGCCCTAACTTTACCCATGAGGAAACGGAAATCTAGAATAGAAGAATAAATAATCCAGATAGAAGAAATGAATTGTCCAACCTAACTCTCAATTTGGGGCTCTTTTAATTATACAGTACTGCCTTTCCCATTAAAGCCCATCTAACGACTTCTGGCATAACACTTCTTATTCTCTACAGGTACTTTTTGAAAGATTCATCTTTAAAAAAATTCATCTTTAAAAATTTTAGACTATTTCTCCAAATGATCTGTTAGCAACTGAAACGATACAGCTAGGGAATTCTAGAAAGATACCAAGCCATGAAATCATCCCTCTCTGCCCATTTGCATGGGTGATTTCTAGCCCTAAACCTTTTGGGTGATCAAAAGTCAATGAATGTATAATTGGGGATATAATTAGAAAATTTGACTTCTAGACATGGAAAATTATAGCTTTCTCATTAGCATGATCAGAATCCATTGAATCAAGCCATTCTCTCTTTTCTACACCTTTTTCATTGTTATAGTTCAGCATTTAAATTTTTTTTAATTATGTGGTAGGAAGACATATTTTAGAAGGTAGCTTCCATCTAGAAAGTTATGTTAATATAAATTTCTATCTTTTATTCTATTTGAGTCAACCAGCCTCTATTCCTTTTGACAAAGAGTCCCAGCTCTGCCTTTGATTAGTTGAAAAGAAGGAAGTCTACTCTCCAAACTCTGGAGTCCCATTGGGAATATGGCCAAATCATAAATTGATGGATCTATGAAAAATAACCACCAAGAGAGCATTTGCAATATTTTAGTGGCAGCATAAACTTTATTATTTAAAATAGCTTCAGAAATAACAATAACATATTCTTGAGGGAAATTGTCAATTACCCCCCAGATGTACTCATTAACATTTTTAGTGATGTTCTCTAAAATTTCAGTCTGCTATATTAGGACAGAATTGCTGCTACAACAAGCTATATGCAGACTTCAGAATATTCAAGTTTAGAATATGATGTTTGGGGCTTTTTGAAAGACTTAAATTTCATTACTGGCTCTGCATTTTGCACTTGGCTATGACTAAGTGGCATCTTCCGTGAGCCTTGGTTTTCATCTGTAAAATGGGGGTCAGAAAACTTGTCTTATACTTATCTCGTAGGGTTGTTGTGAGGAAACTGCTTTTGTAAATCTAAGTGCTATATAAATGTGAGCTATTATTAAACCTAAATCAGGATTAGTATTATTACTGTTTGTTTTGTGCAGCATGGGCATTATTAATAATAACCACAATGATGATGTTAAATAGCATACATTAATTAATAGTCATGCTTTTAGGTTGTATTTGTAATAGATAGAACCACAGATCAGAGTGTTAGAAATGGAAGGACAATAATCAATCTGACCTCTCCAGTCAGCTTTTTAATGTAATACTAAATGAAACCAATTCCCAGAAAGCAAACCTAAAGGATTTCAGTGTTCCTAATTGTCTCAGTAATTAATTGATTCACACATAGCCACCTTTACCTAAATGCTTATAATTCCCTATCTAAAAATGAAAGCACCGAGCATGTAGGACTGTCCACTTTCCTAATGAAGGTGCCACAAAGAGCCAAACAAGAAATATCTTTGAAGAATGGAGTGTCTCAGTGAATCAGGAGAACAGTACACACAATGACTACCATAATGTGAATGAAAAAACAAAACTCTAAAAGGCAACTGAATTCACATTAAATGCAATGGGAGCCCCCTGAGGCCTCAAGGATAGATAATGAAACACACTTTCCTCCTCTTGATAAACAGGTAAAGGACTATGGATGTGCAATTTTGCCTGTACTGTCAGATATCTGTTTTCCCCTAGTTGATTTTTCTTTTAGCTCCAAGGGCTGGTTCTACCGTGGAAGGAAAAAGGTGGTTTATTGAGGAATGATCATTACAAATGAATGAATGGATTAAATGAATGAACGAACGGGAGAGAAGTAAATAAGGCAAGACAAAAAAAAAGAATCAAGGCTCAGGGCAGAGGTTGAATGATCAGTTGTTAAGGATGTTGTAGACCAGTGATTCCTGACTTTTTTTTTTTTGATCCTTGAACTCTTTTTAACAACAAAAAAAGGTGTTGTGAACCTCCAGGATTATTTAATACACTACTCACAATATGCTTTTAGATTTATTCAATGAATGCTTTCAGTAACTACAGATCTCTAATGCTTCAAACATATACAAACTTCTTGTCACAGAGGGAAAATACAGGATGTCCCAGAAGTCTACTGCACTAAGACTTCTGGAATACCCTGTATATTTATAATACTATTGGGTCATTATTTATTGCTTCAAACTGTATTTTAGAATTTTTAGTATGAACCTCTTGGGCCATTATTGTGTACCCCCAAGGAGGTTCTTGAACCACTAAACCAACTCTCAGATTCTGTTATTCCTTGCTGGCATCTTATGTAAGATGGTATGACAGACTGGCACAACAGACTCCTTCTTATCGGTTCCTGGAGTGCACGGAATCTTTTAAAGTGCTATTAGAATTGTTAGATAGATAGCTAGATGGATAGCTGGATAGCTAGCTAGCTAGCTAGATATAGATATAGGTATAGATAGATAGATAGATAGATAGATAGATAGATAGATAGATAGATA
>NW_027186296.1:26039173-26089583 GCF_028583685.1 Petaurus breviceps papuanus
ATAGATAGATAGATAGATAGATAGATAGATAGATAGATAGATAGATAGATATTCAGACCCTCTTGTCTGTCTGCCCAACTGCATAAAAAGAGTATCAGTCTATGCCTTCTTTTTTAAATAGAGGAAGTCAACTATGGACAAAGATGGAATGGCTGCAAAAATGTTCCTTTAGGTCACAGTGTTTGAATGCACTTCCAGAGGCTCCAGATACACATCAGGGAGTAGGTGCTGAGAAAGAGGGCTCTCTATTACGGTGCCAGACCAAATATGGCCCTCTCTCTGTTGGTTTAGACTATCTTCACTTGGTGCCACTACCAGTTAGTTAGTAAAGGTTTTTCATAATGATTCAAGGCTCTTCCAGCTCTCCTTTGTCCTGCCCCATGTGCCCCAGGAAATTTAGAACTGGGGATAAGACAGGTCTTCCCACCTTGAATCACAGAGTCTGGTAGCAAATCTGAGAAGGAAATCTTCCCATCTCTATCTCAGAGTGGCAAAAGGATTCCCTAGCTTTTTATGGCCCCAGAGGCATCGAAGGGAGCAGTCTGCAGTAAGTACAATAGACGTTTTAATGGGGGATAAACAAAATGGAAAAAAAAATTCCGAAATGAACAGCTCGTTATTTGTCACTAACGGATCATTGTTACTGGCAATAAAATGAACCTATGATGCCCATGAGCTTGGGCACTAAATTTCTTGATGCTATTGTCACATGCAATCTCAGTGTAAACAGTCCCACTCTGGGGCAAAATATTGCTGTGAATGGCATCCAAAAGACTAGCTTTGGGAAGCAAGCAGGGGAACTGAGGTGAAGGGAGGCAGGCTAGGGGTGGGGGGTGGGGAATCCTGGACTCCAGTCTAAAGATCAGACTTGTCCCTGACTCTCCTCCACAGCCTCCAGCCAAGTCCTGGCTTGTGATGAAATATTATCAATGGAAGCAAGCTCAGACTGAGAGTTCGTGCATGGGTCTTCCTCAATCATCCATTGTAATTATGTAACATCAGACTTTGTTACCGACATAATCTTTAAATTTTGCATTTTTCCCTCTTTTTGGGTGGACAGAGTAAAGGTTAAATCTAATCAACAAGCATTTATTAATCCTGATTCTGTGCCAGGAAAGCACTTGGGAATGCAAATACAAACAGGAAGTCAGACCCTGATCTAAAGGGATTTGGCTTCTTAATAGGGAAGATAACATGCAAGTAACTATGTGCAAACAAGTTATAAACTGGATAAATTGGAGATAATCTCAGAGGGAAGGCTCTCACATTTAGAGAGATTGGGAAAGACTTCTTGCAGAAAGTAAGATTTTAATAGA
Source organism: Petaurus breviceps papuanus (assembly GCF_028583685.1). Taxonomy (NCBI): domain Eukaryota; kingdom Metazoa; phylum Chordata; class Mammalia; order Diprotodontia; family Petauridae; genus Petaurus; species Petaurus breviceps. The sequence goes on from NW_027186296.1 coordinate 26,040,490, forward strand.
GCCTTGAAGGAAGTCAGGAAATGGAGACAAGGAGGGGGAGAGTTCTAGGCACAGAGTACAGCCATAGGCATGGAGGACAGCCAGTGAATAGACCCAGGATCAGGTGATGGAGGGTTTTGTGAGAAAAACTGCCAGGAGGCTGGTGTCACTGGCTTTCAGAGTGTGTGGATGGGAGGAAAGTGAAAGACTGTAAAGGTGGGAGGGGGTCAGGTTATGAAGGGCTTTAAAGGCCAAACGGGATTTTATATTTGATCTTTGAGGTGAGGAGGAGCTATTAGAATTTATTGAATGGGAGGGAGGGAAGATGATACAGTCAGACCTGTGTTTTAGGAAGATCAGTCTGACAGCTAAATGAAGGATGGGCTGGAGTGGCAAGAGATTTGAGGTGGGGAGATCGATCGGAGAGCTATTTCAGTAGTCCAGGCTTGGGGTGACTTTGTAGTTTCTAAAGTAGAAAGATTAAAAAAAATACTAATATAACTTATGTCTTCTTTCACCTTTCCAGATAAAGTCAGTATGAGAATCTTCATTCTTGAATGTCTTTTCCTTTTAATTTCAAATGGACCAAATTATGTGAAATTTGCCAATGCTTTACATGATTTTGAGCCTTCCCTTTAAACTCAATATATTTAGATTGATCTCTCAGACATAACTGGGAATAGAAGGAATAGGGGTCCTGGTGATGATACACAAGCAGGGTTAAGTGTCAGAAGGTGTGGGAGGAAATGGAACAAAATATTATAATAAGCTAAAGGAATTTCAGAATTTGTAAAAATGGAAATGGCACCCTTGTGGGAGACAGCAAGATCAAAGTCATGATGATCTTTGTGTGGAGCTGAAAAGGTGTGGAGGGGTACAGTTATGGGGACTGAGTAAACTAAAGAACTGGCATTGGTGCCATTGTCAGAGAACAGGGTTGAAGTATTGTCAGGTCCTGGGGATGTTAATATTCACAGCCCTAGCAATTCCAGGGCAGCTGCAAGTCCCACAAAACATGGCTAGGGCAAGCAGCATAAGAGGTAAACCAGGCATAAAGTGTTTTATTGGGGTGGGGAGATACTGAATCTTGGGGCAAAAAAAAGAGATCCCAGGACACTTAATTTGGTAAAGGGAGATTCCACTAGACTACTACTTGGGGGGCTCTGCCCCGAGCAGAAGATAGGTAGAGTCAGGCAAGAGACCTTGGGGAGGCTTTGTTGGGGGAGGATGATAAAATTTTAACTGGTAGTAGCTTCCTATTTAAATTAATTATTCAACTCATATTTACAAAGTACTTTACAGCTTACAAAGTAATTTCCTTATAATAGTATGTGTTCTTATTTCCATTTGACAGATGATAAAACTGAGTCTTAGGTTAAATGATTTTCTAGTGTCATACCTAATATTATACCTATTAATTTGCTAGTGAATGGAGCTGAAGAGAATCACAAAACTATTGATTGAGGCCACTACAGATTTATGTTACATAATATTAATTGGGCCCTCACTGCTACAAGGTCATCCTATCTAATCATTTTGCAATCCTACTCTTCCCCTCCCAGTTTGATTTTTTTTTTTCTTATTAAAAGGACCATCCCTTGACTCACTTCTTAAACAGCCCTAATCACTGAATGGGTGTTGCCCTAGTCAAAGTAAGAACTTGGAAAGACCCTAGATTAAAAAGGCCAAGGTCTCCTACTACATCCTGGGACATGTCCAGTTGTCCTGATCTATCTCTGGTCACTGGATCCAGATGGTTCTGGAGGAAAAAATGAGGCTGGTGACTTTGCACAGCCCTTTCTCCAGATTTAAGTCTGTTGGTCTCTATTTCTCTGCTTGTATTTTCTCTATTTACTTTGTATTTTCTCTGAAGTTCAGGGTGCTGATTTTCCTCCTGAATCAATGAATATACTTTAAAAAGATTGTTGACCCCTTGAACAGCTTTCTTTCCTAGTAAAGCAGATCTAAGAGCTTGTGCTAGCAGCCATCCTGGGTATGCCAGTGTGACTGCTGCTACAACCAGTATACTTGCTGTTCCTTGCACATGTCCTGTCATCTCCTCATTCTGCTTTTTTTTAATTAGTTGTCCTCCATGATGCCTGGAATGGGGTAGCTAGATGGCACAGTGCATAGAGGACCGGGTCTGGAGTGAAGAAAACTCATCTTCTAAGTTCAAATCTGGCCTCAGATATGTATTATATGTGTGTGACCTTGGGCAAGTCTCTTAACCCTGTTTGCCTCAGGTTCCTCATCTGTAATGAGTTGGAGAAGGAAATGGCAAACCACTCCAGTGTCTGTGCCAAGAGAACTCCAAATGGAGGTCATGGAGAGTTGGACATGACTGAAAAATGACTGAACATGTACGGAATCCCCTCTTTCCTCAGGTTCACCTCTTAGCTTTTTTCCCCTTGTTTTCTTTAAGAATAAACTCAAATCTAAATTTTTTCAGGAGTCTTTTCCTAGTCCTAGCTGCTTGGGCCTTCCCTCTGAGATTATCTTCTATCTTCAACACACCTGGCTTTTTACATGTTGTCTATCCCATTCAAATGTGAGCTCTGTTAAGGAAGGGACCACTTACTACAGTGCTTGGCACATAAGTATTTGATAAAAGCTTGTTGACTGACTGGATTTCTAAAATGTAAGTATAAAAAAAATTCCAGAGTTAAACATGAACAATTTATGGAGTATATGCCATTTTGGGGGTAAGGCTGCATTTTTCTGTTAGTATGGACATTGATTTGCATACGAAGAGTCATGTGATTTTAAAATGAATGCTCTTGTTTTGCCTTAGTAAATACAGCAGAGATACTATTTAGTACTTTGGAGCCAAATGGGCAATTTCACAAAAAGTGAGAATTCAGGTTATCAGTCCTAGAAGGAAATGGCAAACCATCTCAGTATCTTTGCCAGGAAAACCCCAAATGGGGTCACAAAGAGTTGGACATGATTGAAATCAGTGAACAACAACAAAAAGTGTCAAATTCTCCTTAAAGTCAATAGAAATTCAGAATGCTCAAGAATTATAGACTTGCATCCTAAACAGATAAAACCACCTCTTTTTGTTTGGCACAAAAAGTTACAGGTTTCTGTCCCTACCAAAAAAGTTAATTTATCAGTGGAAAGTAAATGGCTTTTCAAAATCTAGCAGTACTATTAAAGGAAGGCTTATGGGTGGGGTGTCAGGCATGACATGTTCAAACATTAAAATTTTAGCAAAAAGAATACATTTCCTTTTCAATCATGTGGTACAGCAGTAGCATTTGTGGAGTGAATGCTAGTTTCCTTAGTGGATGTGGAATTAAACCTGACGAAATTGAAAAGCAAACACATTATACTGTAATTATCCATGTGGTTGTCATTTAAAACCTTGGCTTCTCTGAAATAACCATTAGAATAGTAAATAAACCTCCACAAAACCAGTGCACTATTTTATGTGTGTGGATGCATTCGCTTTATTGTAGCTGGTGGGCACAAACAATTGAATGGAACTCCTGGAGGATGACACATTTCACAGTTAAATGTCTCCCACTCTTTGTTTCATCTGGTGTGTAGGAAAACCATTAGCAGCTTAATGTGGCCAGTTTAGGTCAATAAAAACTATGAATACAAAATGTAAAAGTTAGTGTTTTAGACTCCATGATGGAATCCAACAAAATTTAGTGCCACAGCCATGTGCTAATCCTATAGCTTCTAGTTTTTAAAGACAAAGTCGGTGATCTTAATAAAGTAATAATACAGTACAGTTTTATTCATTAAAAAAATAGATGTAGCAAATCCCATATGGCATGCTTTAGTGAATAGAGTCCTAGGTTCCAATTTTTTCCTTGAAACTTACTACCTGTGGGCAAGTATTGATGTCTTTCAGCCTTAGTTTCTTTATCTGTAAAATGAGGATTATTTTATCTATGAAAAGTAAGTGATTTCCAAACATATGTGCTGTATAAAGGTAACAGAGGTAATAAGGTATAATAAATGGAAAGCTAACCTCAAAACTAGGAAGACCTAGGTTCATATTTTACCTCTGTCACATACTATGTGACCTTGGGTAAGTCACTTACCCTGCCAATCTCTAGGCAACTCCCTAAGATTATAAATTGTAGGGAAGGTGCTGACCCGAATTGGTAGAAGGAGCTTCTTCACCCAAAGAATTTTCTATACTAATGATATCACTGGTCTAGTCCTTATTCCCATATAAAAGTGAGCAACCTCTAACGTCATGTTTTTTATACATTTCTACATATTACATTAGAATTAATTCTGTTTCATCCCCAGAGTATTTATATTTTTCTTTTAGGATCTTTTTTTGGAAAGAAAGAGAAACAACTGGATTTGTGTGTCAGAGAATGTGGATTCACATTCTTATTCTTCCACTTAATAGTTATGTGGCCTTGGGAAAGTCACCTGACCATTAGGATTTGGCTTCCTCATCCATAAAATTAAGGAGATTGGACCAAATAAACTCTAATTATAAATCTGCAATCTTATGGTTCTTAATCTAAATCAGTGCATAGAAAGCAAATCATATTCCTTTTAGACAGAAGCAGGCAGAACAGAAAATGAAGGAAAAAAATTTCTGAATCAAGTTCTACATGAATCTAGACTTAAGTGAATGTACTTAAAGGTAACTGACATTAGTTCAGCATCCTTTTTCTGTAAAATATTCCTTTATGAAGTCAATTCAGAAGACTCATAGCACTGAAAAGCAGTTAAGGAGAGGGTGATGAAGAAAGAATTATTCCAAAAGGTGAAAATATAAATTTTGTTTTTGGAGGGCAATTGGGGTTAAGTGACTTGCTCAAGGTCACATGGCTATTTTTTGTGTTAAGTGTCTGAGGCCAGATCTGAAACCAGGTCCTCCTGACTCCAGGGCTAGTGCTCTATTCACTGTGCCACCTAGCCACCCCAAAAATATAATTCTTATCAGTTAAGGCATTTCATTCCTTCCTATTAATTTTTATCTTTTCAATAGTTGCTAGAATTTTTATAGTGCTTAAAATTTTATAACTCCATAGCAGATGCAAGTAGCATTGATGTTACACCCTTTATGTCCAAATCATGTACCCATTTCAACCTTATCTTGGTATATAGGGTGTGAGATGTTGATCTATGCCTAATTTCTGCCTACTGTTTTCCCAGCAGTTTTTGTCAAATAGTGCAGTCTTATCCCCGAAGCTGGAGTGTGTGGGTTTGTCAAACAGCAGATTACTATAGTCATTTACTACTGTGTCTTGGATACCTAACCTATTCCACTGATCCATCACTCTATATTTTGCCAAATACCAAATAGTTTTGATGACTGCCACTTTTTAGTATAGTTTTAGATCTGGTATAGCTAGTCTACCTTCCTTTGCATTTTTTTTTCATTAATTCCCTTGGTGTTCTTCCAGATGAATTTCGTTATTATTTTCTTCTAGCTTTATAAAACACTTTTTTTTGGTAGTTTGATTGGTATGGCACTGAATAAAGTAGAATTGTCATTTTTATTATATTAGCTTAGCCTACTCATGAGCACTTGATATTTCTCCAATTGTTTAGATCTGACTTTATTTGTGTGAAAAGTGTTTTGTAATTGTGTTCATATAGTTCCTGGGTTAGTCTTGGCAGGTAGACTCCCAAATATTTTATATCTTCTACTGTTGTTTTAAATGAAATTTCTCTTTCTGTCTCACTGTTGGGCTTTGTTAGTATTATATAGAAATGCTGATGATTTATGCGGGTTTATTTTATATCCTGCAACTTTGCTAAAGTTGTAAATTATTTCAAGTACTTTTTAGTGGATTCTTTAAGTATATCATCATATTGTCTGATTTGTTTGTAATCATTTTGTTTCCTCTTTGCCTATTCAGATTCCTTGAATTTCTTTTTCTTCTCTTATTGCTAAAGCTAACATTTCTAGTACAATATTGAATAAGAGTGGTGATACTAGGCATCTTTGTTTCACCTCGATCTTCCTGGGAATGCTTCCACTTTATACCCATTACATATAATGCTGATGGTTTTAGATAGATGCTACTTATCATTTTAAGAAAAACTCCACCAACCCTGAAGTCAGGAGGATATGAGTTCAAATCCGGCCTCAGACACTTAACACTTACTAGCCGTATGACCTTGGGCAAGTCACTTAACCCCAGTTGCTCTTCAAAAAGCAAAAAAGAAAAACTCCATTTATTTCTATGCTCTCTACTGTTTTTAATAAGAATGGGTGCTATATTTTGTCAAGTTTTTTTTTTCTGCAAATGATCATGATTTCTGTTAGTTTTGTTATTGATATGGTCAACTATGCTGATAGTTTTCCTAATATAGAACCAGCCCTGCATTTATGATATAAAGCCTACCTTGTCATCGTGTATTATCCTGGTGATAAGTTGCTGTAATCTCTTTGCTAATATTTTATTTTAAAATTTTGCATCAATATTCATTAGGGAAATTAATCTGTAATTTTCCTCCTATGTTTTGGCTCATCCTGGTTTAGGTATCAGCACCATAAAAAGAATTTGGTAAAACTCCTTCCTCACCTATTTTTCCAAATGCTTTATATGGAATTGATCTTTAAATGTTTGGTAGGATTCACTTATACATATATCTGGCCCTGGGGATTTTTTTCTTAGGTAGTTCATTGATGACTTGTCCGATTTTTTTCTGAAATGAGGTTAAGTATTTTACTTCCTTTTCTCTTAATCTGGGCAATTTATATTTTTGTAAATATTCATCCATTTAACTAAGATTGTCAGATTTATTGGGATAGTTCGACAAAATGGCTCCTAATTATTGCTCTAATTTCTTCATTGGTGGTGAATTTACCCTTTTCATTTTTTTATACTCATAATTTGGTTTTCTTTTTAAAAATCAAATTAATGATTTATCTATTTTATTGGTTTTTTTTCATAAAACCAGTTCTTAGTTTTGTTTATTAATTCAATAGTTTTCCTACTTTCACTTTCATTAATCTCTCTTTTGATTTTCAGAATTTCTAATTTGGATATTTAACTGGGAATTTTTAATTTGTCCTTACTGTTGCATGCCCAATTCATTGATCTCCTCTTTCTCCATTTTATTTATGTAAGCATTGAGGGATATAAAATTTCCTCTAAGAACTGCTTTGCTGCATCCCATAAGTTTTGGTATGTTGGTATATTATGTCATTATTATCATTCTCTTGGATGAAGTTTTTCATTGTTTCTGTGATTTGTTGTTTGACTCATTCTTTAGGATTACATTATTTAGTTTCTAACTAATTTTTAGTCTATCTTTCCTTGACCTTTTATTATGCATAATTTTTATTGCATTATAATATGAAAAGGATGTATTTAATATTTCTGCTCTTATGCATTTCAATTTTTGTGTAGGTGCCATATACTGCTGAGAAAAAGGCATATTCCTTTCTATCCCCATTGAACTTTCCCCAGAGGTCTATCATATTCAATTTTTCTAAAATTCTATTCACCTCCTTAACTTCTTTCTTGTTTGTTTTGTGGTTAAATATATCTAGCTCTGAGAGGGGGATCTGAGGTCCCTTGTTTTACTGTTTCTTAAAACTCCCTTAACTCCTCTGAGAATCTGGATGCTATACCACTTGTTACATCTATGTTTAGTATTAATATTACTTCATTGTCTTTGGTACCTTTGGCACAATGTTGTTTCCTTCCTTATCTTTTAATTAGATCTATTTTTGCTTTTGCTTTGTCTGAGATCAGGATTGCCACTCTTCCTTTTTTCTACTTCACCTCAAGCATAATATATTCTGCTCTAGTCTATTACCTTTATTCTGTGTGTATCTCTGCTTCAGATGTGTTTCTTGTAAAAAAACATAACATAGGATTGTGATTTTCAACTCACTCTGCTGTCTGCTTCCATTTTCTGGGAGAGTTCATTCCATTCACATTCACAGTTATGATTACTGTGTATTTCCTTCCATCCCATTTTCCCTCATTTATACTTTTCTCTTTCACCCTTTCCTTCACCAGTGTTTTGCTTCTGATCACTGCCTCCTCAATCTCCCCTCCCTTCTATCCACTCCCCCTCCCTTTTCTTTCCCCTTTCCCCTCCTACTTCTCTACAGGATAAATTAAATTTCTCTACACAATTGAGAATGTACATTATTCCCTGCTTGAGCTAAATATGAGAATAAGGTTCAAACAATGCTTGCCTCCCTCCCTTCTTTCCCTCTGCTGTAACAGGTCTTTTGTGCCTCTCCATGTGATATAATTTAACCTATTCTGCCTCCTCCTGGATTTGGTCTTCTGGTGTATGAATCAATGTTTTGCTTGTGTCTTCTATGTGGAGAGTTTGTTATATTTTATGATCAAGCACCATGTGGGTATATTTATTGTGTATTATATAAATTTATTGTGTATTATATAAATATTGCATTGGTGCTACAGAATCCTAGAAGTTTACATTCCCTTGTTAATATTAGGACCTTGAGCTGTAAAGAAAGAAATCTGTGCTCCTCATTCCATTTAACCAATTACATTGTACAAAGATGCCAGAGTACAGCTCTGGCATTATAGGTATTCCTTCCCCAGAAATCCAAATCAAGTTGCTAGACTACGGCTTGCAGTTTTCTTTTTTTTTTGAAAATTAGTTCACCATTTGCCTCCAGTCCTGATGCATTTCTGCTCTTTTCCATAATCTTTCAAATATCACTGAAAGCGGCATAACAATCACATCTGCATTATTTTAGTACTCAAGGTCTGGACCAAGAGGCTTGAATTCATCAAGAGTAAATAGCTGCTCTATATTCCCTCACTTACCTCAAAAGCTAACCCCCATTAGCCATTTTTGTTCATTTCTGGGGCAAAGGGTTATTCTCCTTGGCAAAGACAACAAAAGCAAAATAATTTCAGATAAAAGTTTCATCTTCTGGGCAGTCAGTGACACCCATGAGGTCATCTGTCTCCTTACCTTTAATTCTTTGTGCTTGATATATAAACTTTGGGCATTTGGATATAGACATTTGAGGTGAGGGATCTTGATTAATAGATCCTCTCTTGGACTTTGCTTCCTTCAAACTCCTGTGTATCTTAATGATGTGTTATTTAATAGCCACTCTGTAACATCTACCTTGTGGATATATCAAGGTAGTTTTCTCCCTTCCTCATCCTTTTTTAATCTAAAGTCATTATCATTTGTTAGCCGTATAGCAAATATATTTTTATCAGCCTTATTTACATCAGTGCACTCCATCTCAGCACAGACGGCCTTGTTTTCCCTATATTCTAAGTTGTTACACATTAGTCCGTATCTTATGCTTAGATAGCACCCTCTCAGTAAGATGTTTACTTCCCAAATCATTTTCTCATTTTTAGACCTTGACTTCAATGAGCAGTAGTAAAGAAAACGTATGTCCCTATGGTCTTCAGTTTCTTGCCCAAGACTTCATAATCTTTGGCAGTACTTTTAAAGTTCCTTTTGGACATGACGAAGAAAATGGAGGACTAGACAGTTCTCCCAATCCTCATGACCTCTCAAACCTCTCCAAAATAGGAATTACACACAAGAGATGAAGCAATTTCAGCTGTCTCCATGGTCTAAAACACTAAGAACCCTAATGAGTAACAACCCAGTGAAATAACGATCCCTCTCTTACCAGCTACTATGGTCTGGCACAATCCCACACTCTAGTTCACAACAGAACTCAACTTTGTTCCCTTCCCCTCCCTGAACTGTGGAAAATGAAGTCAGAAGCTTGTTCTGCCTGGAACTTTAGCACGGTACATTACCAGTTCTAAAAAAAAGGGGACAGGCATCCAGCTGTGGCAGTGGCTGAGGACAGTAAAAAGTAATTATCCAGCATGGGAGGAGGTTGAGACAGCTCTGAGGTCCAGCCCCAGGTGGAAACTGCCATCAAAAGGGGATGTCAGAAAAAGGCTTTGAGTGTAAAGCAGCTAAACCAGCAGGTTAAGTATTAATAGCAGAAGGGAATATGGCCTCCAAATCAGCTAAAAGAATCCAGACATCTATTAATAAATATTATAAGATAAAGGAAAAATAATCAAAACCTGATGAGGCAGAGAACCTTGTGAATGCCCAACAGAGTATGGAACCACAGCAGGATGTTCCCAAATAGTTTGAGAAATAAGAACTGTAAAAGCAGAATTTGTCTTGTCCAGCAGAAATAAGCTGGCAAACTTTACCAAAGAACAAAAGAGAGAACTGATTGGGAATGCAATGGACAATCAAGAAGAAGAGAAGCAAAATGCAATTAATGTTAAAATATGATCTCTATTAGAAGCAAAACAGACCTTGAAGACAAGATTTATAGAAATTTAAGGATTACAGGTCTTCTAGAAAATCAAAAACCAAAATATTTGAGCACCATCATGCAAGAAATACAAGAAAACAGTCCAGAACTCTGAACCCCCAAAATATAATACCAATTGAAAGAATCCAGATTGCCTCTCAAGTTCCTTTTGGCACTATCATTTGCACCTCTGTAAGTTACTAGAAATGGATAGTAGTTATCTCATTTGACAACTTTTAGGAGGCTCTCTGGATTCTTACTCCAAGAAAAAAAAGAACTGCCTCAGTCTTCCCTAGGAGACAATCACCAACCACCTCCACTCTTGGCTTCTTCCTCTAACTAGATGTCTTGGTCCTCTTAGAGAACAAAGGGCAAACAATAATCTGTGAATAGTAGTAGTTGTCCCATTGGGGACTCAACTGGCCAGTTCCCATTGGGCAACAAAACAGCTCCTCCCTTCCTTCACTCCTCTCCCTCTGTCCATAGAGAATTATACCTTTACCTGCAAATGCTCTGCCCAAAGAAATATAAATTTTGATTGCTGAAACCTTGTGAGACATCTCGGGGTTTATGGATTAGATTTTTTTAAGGACTATGCCTTAACCCCAAATCACTCTGGCTCTCATTGATTGGCCAACAATAGGTCCTAGGCCATGCCTCACTTGGTCATTGTTTGGGCTCTGATTGGCTCAGAATGAGTATAAATGGCAGTTCTATTTTGGCCAGAAACCCCAGGGTCTTCTCCTCCCAGATTGATTTTTTTTTTTTTGACTAGGTAAAAGAAACTTTTCTTTGCCTCATTTCTTACCTAGCCTTAATCACTGAATGGGCATTGCCTCAGTCAAACTGAGACGTGGGAGAGACCTTAGCTTAAAAAGACCAAGGTTCCCCACTGCCTTCAGGGCCATCTCCAGTTGTCCTGATCTATATCTTGCCCCTGGACCCAAATAGCTCTGGAGGAGTGAGGCTGGTGACTTTGCCGAGCCCTCCCTCACTTAAATCCAATTAACTTGCCAGTAATGACATCACCTCCTGATGTCATGGTCCTCTTCTAGAGTGAAAGACAAACAATGAACAAGATCACTTCTCAATAGATATCGTCTCTGGCTCTACTAAATAATTCCTCAGTGGAGTATTTAGTAAAGCCAGTTTTGAATACAACAATTATATTATCCTATTTTTCATCGAAATAATAAGGCCCCCAAAATGGTTTAGAACTCAAACAAAGCCGTAAAAAAATAAACAAAAATTTTTGGTGACAAAGAACTGGAAGAAAAGTTGAGAATGGCTAGACAAGCCACAGTATAGAAATAAAATTAAATATAACTGACCTGTAAAAATGACAGATATGGAGACTTTTCAGGGACACATGGGAATGCTGGTGTGATATGATGCAGTGATAAAAGCAGAACAAGAAAAACATTCACATGACCACACTAACAGATGAAAGAATCCACAACAAAAGAATCTAAACAACACAATTCTAATGACCAATTTTTGCTCCAGAAGAGATGAAAAATCCTCCTTTTGTTAGAAGGATGGGAGACCATTGAATGTGGAATGTTATATATGCTGTCAGAGGCTATTGCTATATTGGGTGCTTTGCTTAACTGTCTTTGTCATAGGAAAGGCTTACTCTGGGGGATGGGAGGGAAAAATCTGAAAATAACTGTGATGCAAAAAACTAAAAGGTATCAACAAGACAATTTTTAAAAAATGGTAATAATGATAAAAAAAAAAATAAGTTAAACCAGTAGTTCAATTGTGGCATGCAAATGCTTGAGGGTACCCCAAGACTCTTTTAAGGGGTCCAAATAATTTTCATACTGATCCTGAGACATTATTTTCCTATTACAATATTCCTCCCTTTTCCAACTACATATCTCTGTGAGGCAGTATTTTCTTTACATGCTTCAACCGAAACAATATATCACAACACATTGAAAACAAAAGCAGGTAAGAGAAACTAGCTGTCTTAAGCCAGACATTAAAAAGATTTGCAAAAATATGTAAAACAATGCCCTCCCCCTCCTTTTTTGGTTTTGGAAAATATTTTTCAAAGAAAGTCATGTTAGCATGTATTTATTATTTTAAAATGAATGCATAAATATTGTTAATTTTTGTTTTAATTTCTAATATGGTAAATATCAATATAACCTACATAAACAAAAGCTCTCTGGAACTTTTAAGTGTCAATGAGACCAAAAAGTTTGAGACTCTCTGAACTAAGTAAAACCTTATATTCTTCTAAATGGACTTTACATTGGTTAGAATTGTTTGGAAAAGCAAAAATTGGCACAAAATAGTCCTAATATCTGCCAACCTTAAGCATAATCACACCTAACCTAAAAAATGTTAGAAATGAAGATAAAGAATTCTTAAAGGGAAGCCATCTTTGAGTGCCAGCAAGGGAAAATGGCTGAAGTGAGCCAAAGACTTAAAGAATATTATCTGACGTACAAAGCTGCATAGTTAAGAAACCAAAAGAGATATGGGGAGGGAAGTAATTTATTTCTTCATATTCTTCTAATAGAGGGAAAAACAGAAGTGAGAATTAGTAGTTTCAGTGTTCCAAAGACATAAAAAGGTAGCCTATGGTGTAAAATAGGTCAGATACGAGGACTAAAAGCGTTCATTGGTAATTTGGAACAGCCATTGAAGTATAATGGAGTTATAAAATATCACAAGGGATTAATTAGGAAGTGATGCAGCTGGAATTTGCCAGTGATCAGCCCAACTCCTGGATACTTTCTACTCTTCCGGTTCACAAGACATTGCTTTATATTTATATTGCATCTCATGGTTCTCTTCCTGTTTGATCATACCCTAGTCTAGATCCAGTCTTAACATCTCCATTGAGTTGCAGCCCAACTTGACCAATTGCCTGTTCAACATCTCAACCTGTGTGTCCTAAAAGCATCTCTGATACTCACCATATCCAAACTGGAACCCATTATCTTCTACTTGAAATACAATCCCTTGTCCAAGCTTCTTTATTTCCTAAGAAGGAACTTTTTTTCCAATCCATCAGATTTACAACCCAGAGTGATCTAGCTCCCATGAATTCAATTATAATCTGTTTATGATTTTCAGATCACCCATCTATCCCCAATGTGTCTTCTGAGCTCTTGTCTCACATCTCCAACTGCCTATTGTACACTCTGAACTGGATGTCCCTTAAGTATCTTATACTCAATGTGTCCAAGTCTTAACCGATGACTCTTCCCATCCATATCCTCCTTTCTTAACTTTCCTAATACTGTCAAAGGTACTTTCATCCTTCCAGTCATCCAGACTCCCTACTTAGGTGTTATCCTCACTCTTGCCACCTCCCACTTTCCTCCAAACTAATCAGTTGCCAAGTCCTGTCTATGCTACTTTTATATTTCTCATATGTGTCCCTCTCTCCTCTAGCATTGCAACCACCTAGAACAGGCCCTCCTCACTTCCCACCTGGAGTACTGCAAGAACCTTTTGGTTAGTCTCCTTGCCTCAAATCTCTCTCCACTCCAGTCTATCCTCCCATTTTATTAAATTGAGCTTCTGAAAATGCAGATCTGACCATATCACACTGCTGTTCAATAAACGTCAGTGGCTCACCTTTAATATGAGATATGCAGTTCTTTGCTTTTTCAAGCTCTTCATGACCTGGCCCCTTCTTACCTTTCTAGTCCTCTTACACCTTGCTGCCCTGCAAAAACTTTATGATCAGTGATGCTAGTAGGCCTCTTGTTGTTTCTTCTACAAGACAGTTCATCTTCTAACCTTTGACGTTTTGGCTGTCCCTGACACCTGGAACTCTTTCCCTTATCTCCACCTCCTGGCTTCCTTCAAGTCTCAGCTGAAATCCCACCTGGTTTTTTTTTGTCTTCCTTAATTCCAATACCCTCTGAGATTATCTTCAATTTATCCTTCCTAAATGTTTTTTGAATATTGTCCTTAAATTCAGTTCCTTGAGAGGGAACTGGTTTATTTCTGCCTTTCTCTGTATTTAACACAGTGCCCGGTAAATAGTAGGTACTTAATGCTTGTTGATCTGACCTCTTCAGTATCATCTCCCATATTATAATCAATCACCCGGTCTTGTCACTTTTTTCTCCTCCTTCCCCCCCTCTCTCCACTCATAACACAAGCATCCTAGTTCAGACCCTTATCTCAAATGAATAGACAGCAGCAAAACTGACACTTCTAAAGCACAAGTCCAACCATGTCACTCACTACACTGTGTAAGAAGCCCTTCACAATCTGGCTGTAGCTGAACTTTCCACATTACACAACAATGCCCTTTAACTGAGGCAGCGAGGTGGTGCAATGAATAGAATACTGGGCCTGGACTCTGGAAGACTGAAGTTCAAATCCAGTCTCAGCCACTGGCTATGAGACTGGACTAATCACTTGTCTACCTCAGGTTCCCTGGATGTAAAATGGGGATAATAGTCTCTACCTTTCAAGGTTGTCTCAAATGAGGTAATACTTGTAATTCACAATGCCAGGCACACAGTAGGTGCTTAATACGTACTCCCTCCCCCTTCATACATTCTATACTTCAGACCAACTGACATAGTAACTGTTTCTTGTATATGATCCTCTATCACCTTGCCCTGTGCCTCTGCTTAAGCTGTCTTCCTTGCCCTAGGAGCTTTCTTATTTCATCTGTCTCTTGGCTTCCCTTCAAAGGTAAACTCATGTGTCACTACCTTCAGTGGCCCTCCCTATTCCCCCACCTGTTAATGACCATCCTCCAGGTCAAATCACTGGATTTATTTTATCTATCTGGATATGCCCCTCCCCTAGTGGAATGTAAATTCCTGTCCTGTTTCTGAATCTGTATCTTCAGCAAGTAGGACTATTCCCAGCAGGAGCCTAAAAAATGCAGGTGGATTAATCAACAATATTATATATTATATTTGAAAAATGAAACACTGGTTCTTTTAACTTCTACAGTATTTTCATCATGCCTCTTCAAGTTGCTTTTACCAATTCTTTTTAGTGAAGGATAAAAAAATTTTTAAACTAAAATTTAGAGAGTATTAAAACAAGGAAGAAAAACCCACAAATATAAATGTTATTTTTAAAAACAAAACCTAGGTCATAAATATCATATTAGGACACTTCCAATGTTGAAAATTAGTAACAAGGGGACTGTACAGGTCACTCAGAGTGGCAGAGTCTTTTCAGGCTTAAGTCTAAAGTAACATTTGGGGCATTTAGGTGT
The DNA here is from genome assembly GCF_028583685.1 of Petaurus breviceps papuanus. Taxonomy (NCBI): domain Eukaryota; kingdom Metazoa; phylum Chordata; class Mammalia; order Diprotodontia; family Petauridae; genus Petaurus; species Petaurus breviceps. The sequence continues at coordinate 26,055,927 of NW_027186296.1, forward strand.
GAAAATTATACTTTGGGGTCTTACTAAGCACTTTTAATTGCCTACAATTACAAAAATGAGGACCCCTCTACAAATCCATACTAAAAGGGCAGAACTTTAAGGTCTCAGACTGCTACTACTGCTAACAATTGTGCTTGTAATGGTTTGCAAAATACTGTATTCCTCACAACTGTGCAAAGCAAGTATTACAAATGCCATTATTCTCATTTTACAGATGAGTAAATCAAGGTTCAGAAAAATTAGATGATTTGTCCACTTTTAGGTGAATGTAGACAAGCCGTTACCCGGACCCGTGTGCCCTCTGACCCCGAAGCCAACTCTCCTTCCACTACACCACAGAAGGACCTAGGGGAAGATGCCCATGCTTATGAGAACTCATCTTTATACAGTAGGAAACATAGAATTAATTGCTAAATTTTAGGAACACACCTGAAATGGCAAGATAGAGAATAAGTTTTACAGAACATTAATGGTTTTTGCTTATTCAACTTCTAAAAGTTGCTGAGCAAACCAAATAACCATAATACAGTTGTCTCCTTAAGTGAGATATGACACTTCATGATGAGGGAAGGCAGCAAGTATTTCTCCTGTGAAGTAGTAAGAGCATAATTTCTGAAACACTACACTGTCACCCAACATAGAATACAGGATAAAAGAGCCACCAAACAGTTACATTCCTAAATAGTCCAATGTTAAAAACAACTGTTCGATACTAAGCAATGATCTGAAAAATAAAATTACCCACAGACAACTTTTTGTTGCAAATATTTACTCAAAAACTAATATATACAGCAGTGTTTAATAGTTGTTTAAAACATTCAACATTCATTGAAACAAAATTTAAGAGTTCAAAACACATTCTAAAGGAGTAAAATTGCAGCATTTTTAATGAAGTTCGTCAGTATTTCAAAGCAAACTACTGTTAATCATATTATGCATTCCTACATCTATGAGTTCCTAAGACAGTGAAAACAAAGAAAAATCATTTTAGCAGCCATCTTATGGACATTAGGCTAAATTCCTGAAATTAATTTATACACTTCTGCTTTAGGTCCCCTTTAAGTCTTTATTTTAATGTAAAGAAGTAGTTTTTAAATGGCTGAATACATGGCAGAACATGTTTCCAGTTTACTGCTTTACAGTTTCTACATTAAACCGTACTTTGGCTTGACTTACAGACCATTTATGGGTCTACTTACTCCTAACAAAATTCATTAAAACAACAATAAAGGCAGTAATAGCTACAGTATTTCCAGTAATGAGTCCTACTTTATACAACTAATACGTCAGGGATTTATGCACAGCTTGCACACTGACAAAAAACACAAATATATATATTTTAAGAATTTCACTTTCACTGAAAGTTTAATTAAGGTAAGCTTACAGCCTGGGATGCTAACACCTGTATGGAGGTGCATAGATTCATATAATTCTGTTTACATGCTTCTGACAGACAGGAATGTGACATTAAATCCAAAGGAGTTTTACATTTATCCAAACTGTCATTAGATAATACATCACTGTAAGCATGCTCCACATTAGCATTACACTCCAAGTTAAAACCTTCTCTGACTCACCAATCAACCATCATTTTAAACCAATTACCTCTATAAAGGACTTTTCAAAACTTTCTTAAGAATGGTGGAAAAGAATGGGACAGGTTTTTATTTTAGGGAATTCAAACATTTTAATAATAATATCTTATGTTTCCTTTCTTATAATTACTTTACATGAGCAAAGTACTTTATGAGTACTTACTCTATAAGTCACCCCTTTTCTGGAAAAACAAAAACAAAAACAAAACCAAACAAAGCCCATTCCCCCAAAACCACCAATGAAATGAGACTTTTCCATTTCAAATTTAACCTTCATCAAAACGCACAACCCTTTTAGATACTTGTGTTTAATTGTGCTATGATTGGCAAATTGACTACTTTAATAATAGGCTTAACACACATATACGATGCATGTATAACCTATCCTTACATTTTTCTATTTCCAAAAGTGTCACTGAGCACACTCAGTAGGAATGGTCCAAAATATTCTATACCATTATTACTGTTATTAATGTTTTAACTAAAACTTAGAATGAATGGCTGATTGCATCTCAACTTGCTTCCTTTTCATCTGTCAGGTTTACAGTTGTTTCTGTTGTACTAGAACTGTTTCCTCTAGAAATGTCATCTGTTTGCTCAGAAACTACTCCAGCTTCCTCGGCTGAAGGTTCAATGCTACCTTTCTGAAGAATCTCGGTGGCTTCATGCTCAAGCACCTCAGATGGTGTCAAAGGTTCCAAATGAATACTGCCTTGCTCACTAATGTCAGAACTAACAGATTCAGGTTCATCTCTTTTTCTCAAAAACTGCTCGAAGCTAACATCATTTGATGTTAATTTCAAATTTTTAGTATTCCGTGAAGAAGGCTTAGCTTCATTGCAGCTGTTAGTCTGATCATTTAAAATTACATTCTCTGAACTTTGGCACATCTTCAATTCAGTTTTGCTATCAGTGTTTTTTTGTTGTTCTTCCATTACCTCTTCAACATTACTATTATCTGAAACAGAACTGAAGAAATTCCTTGAGCCCCTATCCTGGGGTACTAGGTTGGGGTCATTTTTCATATTTAAAATTGTTGTACTTTCTTCATTCTTTATTGCTGATGAGCCTTTACATGGATTTACATCACATTCTTTTTTGGCTTCCTTTGAAGAAGCATTTTCTTGTTTGCTGTAAAACAAAGCCATTTATTATTTTTCTCTCCAGCAAAGTTTATTGGGGAAAAATGCTAAAAAGAGAAAAATGTACTAATTAGAAGGATCAAGGAACGCTTGCATCAAAACATATGCATACATAAATAAAATTAAGATATTTGACACATTGGCACATCAAGCTCAGAATGAGGACAATGTTTCAGGCAATAAAATCAGATGAACCAGTGTCATATAATAAAGGTACATAAATATAAATAACATTACATTTAATATAAGTAATCTCACTTTAAACGAGGTAGAAGAGAATTGGGCCAGAAGACTGGGAACACATGCTCTAAGCCTGGTCCTTCTGTGTTATGAACTAGTCCTGTGACCTTTGACAAACTGCTTAAGCCCTGTTGCCTCAGTTTCCTCATTTATAAAATGAGGAAATTGGTTTGTCTAAAACACCTTACAGATGCTTACAGTAATCTATACTGTTTGTAACCAGGAGTAAAACACTTCATTCTTAGAGTTTTTGAATAAATAAACCAGTACATCAACTCTGCTGGTTATAGCTTTAAGGCAATTTTGCTTAAAGCCATGACTCTTTGAGTGGCTTTTCAATTAGAGTGAAACTTTTAAGTTCTACAAAAAAAATATTGCTAGCAGTGCTATTAATGCCATTTGCTACTGTGTCCAAAAATGAGAGCAAATAAACTTTTGCTTTGTATTTCCTAACTTAAATGTCCCCTTTGTCTGAACATGAGCCATACTCTATGCTAGCTTATTCCAACTAGGTTATAAATAAAAGCCTAATAAGGCCTATGCCCCGTGTTATTTCTCTGCGCATGTCCATGGGTTTTTTTTTTCCCCTTGAAAAGAAACAGCAAAATTTAGAGGCACTGCCCATATTTGAGCACATGTCTATATTCAAGACCACTACCATACTACACTGGACATTCATCCTGTCTATTACAATTGCTGCATCAGTATACTGAGAACTTAATTTTTCACTTTAATAGGAATAGATGTAAGATCCCATTATATCAAATACTACTATAGCAAAAATCTCTTTAAGAACAGAAATGTTTTCCAAGTCCCTGTGAGGGACTATTTCAAAGAATACGTCCAAAGAAAAATAATATACTGTCCCTTGAAGTTAATAATAATGCGACTTAACCTTTAATAGTGATCATTCTGTCCAAATTTAGGCTGCCTTACTTTATTTTCCTCCTAGTGTCAAATGTCTTAAAGTTTAACATGAATTTAAAAATAGAAATGAAAATTTTTGTCTATATGAACAATTAGCAGCAGAGAAAGAACGAAGGTCATTTTACCAGTGAAGTTTGTTTGAAAAGAATGTAAAGTGTATTATCACAGGATTAATTTTTTAAAAAACAAAATAATGTTCAAAGAACCTACTATAACATATAGTATAAAGGTAAAGGAGAAATAGAAACACTTTCTTTTAAAAAGGTAAAAAAGATTCATCTTTGGTATTGAGTTCTATTAAGATTATAATTCTAATTTGACAACAAGGTTTCAGAAATATTTCACATATTTGATGATTTATACCCTCTTCTATTTTGCATTTGTATATATATATTTTTAAAAACAGATGTCTATATTTGTTGAGTATTAGAGTATTGCAGATTATTATCAAATTTCAAATATATACCTATGGCTTTATAAACAAAGGAAGGATTTCTAGAAATATCCAAAATGCAATACTGTTTCAATAGTGTGTATCACTGTTAAACTTGATCTTTTCCTTCATCTGGGGGAACTAAAAAAATACTGAGGTTAACTATTAATTAAGAAGAAAAAAAGATTTTAAAATGATTTGGCAGAATGCATTAGCAGTCTTTGTCTTTCTAATTGAAATTTAATTATAAAATGTATTAAGAAATGTGCAAAACAAAACAATTTGAAGCTCAAGATTTTATTTCATTTCTTCTTGAATAAACATTATTTTAAAATTATATTCTACAATAAAAAGCATCAGTACACAAATAATTTGAAATATTCCCTGGCCAATTACCTGTGAAATAACACAGCCCAAGTGTTATTTTATGTACTTGAATTTCAAGAGATGCAGCTGTTCCTTATATTTACCTTTCAGAAGTTGATGTTTCTGTTTTTCCTTCAGACATAATAGGTCTTGAATTTTTCTGTAATGATTAATGATATTTTTCCTTATGTTCATGACTAAACTAGTAATTAATAATGTAACTCAGAATACAATCTATTTTTATTATGCCAAACTAGATACCAGGAACTTAGTGTGTAGCTTAAGACACTAATAACTTAGGGAAAAATTTTAACATCAAATTTTCATTTTAAAAGTTGATTGACAATAGAGAACTATATATCAGGCACTGGAAAGTTCTACAGAATTACAAGTATGAATTTTTAATGTGGTCAAACAAATAGCTATCATAACTTTAAGGGGTCAAAAAGTCTCTGGTAAAAGGCAGGGTGCAAATATGTATTCAAATTACCTCACTCACTGCCTGCTCTTTCTCAAACTATCCAAGAAACATGGACTGAAATGACAATTAACCAAACTGTAGGCTAACATAATGAAAACTGGATATGAATGCTTGTTGAATTACTCAAGAAAGATTGTTATCAACAGTTACTTAAACAAAACATTTCAGAAATAATTCAGAATTCAACATTCACAAGCCACTCAGTTAATGGTCTCCCTTGCTCCTCAAATTACCTTGTATTATTTACCCATGTGTGTACATGATGTACCCCTCCCCTGGAAAAGAGCAAGCTATGTTTCACTTTTGCCTTTATATCTCCAGTTTCCAGCACAGATCTTATAATTTAAGTGCTAAATGTTTATTGAATTTAATTCCCTCCAGTGTAAATACACATAATCTTGGAATAAATCAATGTCATCTCTGTGAAAAAGAATATAAAAATAATTCTTTAAAAAACCCAAAACCCTCTATTATCCAGAGAAAAGTCTTTCAGAGCCCTCAAATACATCTGAAATAGGAACCCTCTCCCACATAAAACAAACTTTGGCAACAAAAAAAGCAATTTTTCAACAAGTAATAACAATACAAATTATTAGGGAGAAAAAATAAAGATCATACAAAAATACTGGGATTGGGAAATCAACAAAGCTCACCAAAAAGAAGTAAAAGGACACTAGTGTATGGCAATGTTTGTACAATTTCAACCTTTTTATAAAGTGAGAGTTGAAAATATGTAAGAAGTTTCTAGAGATAGCAGAGGAAACAGATTTAATTCGATTAAAATAAGCATCTATTACGCTAAAAAAATGTTTAAGATAACTTCCTTTATGGAACTTACAGCCTAATAAAGAAAAAAAAAAGTTAAGAAGTGGATATCAGGGTGATGAATAAGAGAGTGGTTAGTCGTTTAGGGGGCCTAGAATGTCTTGGTACAGAAATTATCAAGGTTACTAGAAGTTATTCCTCTAGATCGGTCTCCTTTTCTTCTACTTTTCATCTCCCATCATTCCAACTTCTCCTTTAACAAATTATTTTCTAAACCTGGACTCTTCTGTGTCAGAAATTTCCCATTTCCTAGCCAACTGAGCAAGAACCTGTCACTATAAACCCTTTAACCCTCTGCATAGCACCTAGTATACAGCAGTTACTAAATGTTGACTGACCATGGCCACAGAAATCTTCACTTTTGAGGGTTATAATGTATCAAAAAAGGTTGATTGCTACATTCAGCACAGAATCTTGGTCTAGTTGTTGTGAAGTACTGTTTAAGAATGTAATCTACTATGGCATAATGGAAAAGAGGGGCTTTTTAGGAGGTCAAACTAATGAGATACTGAATTCAATAATGGAAACGGGCAGTAAAGGCCCTGAAAGAGCTAGATGAGTTTAATGGACACCCCGGCAAGGCATCACATTCTTGCTCACCTTTTCCATATTTGGAGCATGGGTCTTAGGAAATGCGGATAATGTGAATTATCAATGGTTGTGCCAGGATCCATGCAGAACTCTAGAAAGAAACTATGCTTTCTAATGACCAGCTTAGCTAAGTAGAGAATGACTCTTCAACAGTAGGTTGGCCAAAAATCTTTGATATCAGCAATCCACAAAACAACGAGAAAGACAAAATGGCACTTAGTTTCAATAATGACTATGGTAGAATGCCAAAAATGGGGCAAGGAAGGTGATATCAGTTTTAAGGTAACCTGTGAATATTCATTTAGCCGACTGTGTTCTAAATGTAGAACCATTGGTAACTGGGCATACTATTAGAAAATTTGAATCAAAAGAAACTAGAAGACAAAAGGAAATTGCAGTTAAATAGAAGGATGGCTTACAGGCTCAACTTCAGGAAGCAAATGGAAAAGTCTAGTGAAATATATTTTTTCCATACACTTGGTTATCTCATACTACAGTGTCCATGTTATGCAGTTGCAAAAAGACCAGCATAAAGATGTTATCACTTTATGTGAAATCTATTACAGAGGATGAGGAAGAAGAAAAATTCTATATTCTCCTGGCTTAAATCATTTTCTATATTTTTCCATCTCTTAAGTCATCTTTTTACCCTGAGGCATGTTCTGATTAGTGACTCCCTTGAAAGAGTAAAGCAGCCCCACAACACTTGGGTAGAAACAATATTGAGGGCTCCCAAGAAAAAGAAGCCTTTCAGGAGAAAAAAAAAAACTTCTGAAGGCAAAGACAGTAGGCCTTGTTTCCCATCAGGTTATTTAGAAATGCCTGGGGTGGAGAATTAAGGGTGGCAGCTAGGAAACTTTGATAATGAGAGCTTTTTGGTAATAATGGGATGATTATACACTGCTTAGCCATAAGAGAATCAGCAAACATTGGGCATGGTTAGCACCAACATAATATCACACACACACACAAAAATGATATTGCCATTTTTAGTCTGCTCGCTGTTATGAGCTGAGATAAAGAGGTATCCTAAATGCGAAGAATAAAAATATAAAGAGCCAGTGCTCAAACAAGGCAATTCCAACTTGCCCTAATTAAACAAGGTGTTGATGCTGAAGAATGGAAACTGAATAAATGAGTAGAGACAGACTCTGGCTATCACTATTTCCTAAGGAAGTTTCACTGACATATAGTTCACCAGCACACTAACTAGGTTAAAGAGTCTAACTCTAGAAACTGTCTCCCACAATAAGCATTTCATCAACTTGCCAAGCAATAACATATATCCATAAAGGACATAAGCTAAACAATGGTTTATTATGGTAATCTGTCAAAAAATATTGGATGGTGGAGAAATTTGAGCAGTAGAAGACATAGAGTAGGAAAAAAAGCAATAAAGGGAAAAAACCTTACACACAATACAGTTAAGGCAATGTGACTGAGACAAATGATTTTAAGAGCATTAAAATAAGAAATCTGAAGGGAAAACAAGCTAAAAATTGGAAACGATTTGTCCAGATTTTGACAATAAATTCTTTTCCATCAATGACTGTGCGACTTCCACATTTAGATTCTAACATAATCCCTTGTATAATGTATAAAGAAGTAGAAATGGCACTAAAGGAAAGAAAGGTTAAAAAGACCATATGGCGTTTATCAAATATATACTGAGCAGATGTGGAAGGGAGCACAGTTTTGATTCTATATGAAAGAATGAATGGGCTGTGATCTGCAGAAGTGTAAGGAATGACTATAATGGCAAAAGAAATCAGATTCCCTGAAGTGACAAAGCATATCCAATTCAAGGGGAAACCGGACTTCCAGCTTATAGTCTCCCTCTTCACTAATCTAGCCCCCATACAGCTGACCAAATAACCTTCCTAAAATATAAATCTGATCGGGTCCCTTGAACAAGGAAGATTAATGGTTCCCTAAATGTTTATAAAATGAAATACAAATTCTTTGGGTTTGTTCACTTGACTCTTTCAGGCTTACTACACACTCTTTCCTATCCTACACTCTACATTTGAGTGAAATATGCTCTTCTCTAGTCTTACCATTTGTTCTCTCACCTGCACCTGTGTAGATGCCCCACCTGAAATGTACTCTCTCTCACCTTTTAGAAATTTTAACTTCATCTGTGTATCAGCTCATGCATACTATATCTAATGGGAAGCCTTTCTCTCCCTCCCTATATTATGTATATAATGCACCTTTTTACATGTTTCATCCTAATTAAAGTATCAGCTCCAGGTGGAAAGGGGACTAAAAAAAAAATTTTATATTCCAAATGCCTAGTAAGATGCTTTATATATAGTAGGCACTTAAGTACTCATTGGATTATATTGTGACCAAATTGGCTTATAAAACATTAGAAGTTACATAAATTGAGTCACTACTAAAGTTTTACCTAAACACCTCATGACTATGTAAAGGAAATTTCAGAGTTCTGAAAGCAGCCAGTGGTATACATGTTCTGGCAAACTTTTTAAAGCTAGAAATATCAAGTATGGGCTTAGTGATAAAAGGTGTGCACACACAGATGTACAGACAAATAGATCAAGCCAGCTAAATTCAAAAACATTTATCACTGGGTTGGCCAACATGATTAGAATAATGAATTTTTTGGTCACAGCAACTCAAAAAACCTGTTTACTAAGGATCAGAGAATTGAGATCTGGACTGGTAGAAGGAATATCTGCACTGACAAAAATCACAGGTATATGAAGTTTTGATTATTATCCTTTATGAACCTAGAGGAAACAAAAAAAGCACTGTCACCTCTTGTCCCTCTAATGACCTTATCGTAATATTAGCTAGCATTTATATAGCACTTTATAAAATATTATCCCATTTTACTCTTACAACCACTCTAAAAGGTAGGTGCTATTTTACAGAGGAGGAAATTGAGGTTTTCAGCTAATAAGTGTCTGGGGCGAAATCTGAACTCAAGATTTTCTGATTTTTAAGTCTAATGCTCTATTCAACTAGACTAATACCTTGTGGAGATTCATGTTCCACTTTCATAAGTGAACACTCTTGCTAGTGCATTGCTATAAGCAGATAACTACTAGGTCTAACAGATAAATGGTTTTCCTTCTTCCAAACAGAACTGGCAAGCTTCCCCATATTTTTCTAAGAGGTGACTCTAGATATCTGGTATAGTAGCCAGCATCAATGAATACATTTAAGAAACCTCTAAGGTGACTGTAATGGTAATGTAATCTGAATTTGAAGATCCCTTTGTGGTGGCAAAGGTAGCAGGTACTTAGCACTTAGTAACTGATCAAGCCTCTGTTGGGGAAACAGAAGGTATGAACTCCTGTCTCCTGTTGCTGATGTAACAGGAAGGGGTTGGCTGAAACAGGCAGCTAATGCTCTGTGTGTATATAAGAAAAGCCCTAGAGAGGCACAGTCAGAATTTCTTGAGACCAGGATCTGGTGGCAGAGCAGCTACAGAAGAGAGAATGGAGAACTGAGCCAGAATTTCCTGAGAACTTGTGGTGGTGGAGCTTCTTCTGAAAAAGATCCCAGGAGCCTGGAGGCAGGAGCCCAGAGCCTGGAGCCAGGAACCCAGGTGACTGAGGAAGCATGACTGGGATGCTGAGACTTTGTTTGTTTGTGGCTTGGTTGAGCCTTGAATTCCCTGGAACAGAAATGGTGAAAGATCTGACATGGACCAGACCCTGTGAACTTCAGTGTGGAGCAGGACCTACCCAGAAAGCTGGACAAGGAACTGGGAGCTGTCTGCCATTGAACCCAGATGGCAGACTAGTGAATCCAGGTAGAATCTGGGACCATGGAGGGGGATCCAGGGAATCTGAGAACAGGCCCCAAGTGAAGATGAAAAGACCTCTCCTTGGGTACTGAGTAATTATGGAATTATAGTTTACTAGTGACTTAAAGGGTGGAGGGATTTGTGTATGATACTTAGAAACTGATTGATGAACAAATGACTGATTTGAGTTAATCAAGACTGCCCCAAGAGTGGAAGACTTTTCTGAATAAGTTAATCAAGTATGCCCCATGAGTGGAAGACTTTGACTATTATATGATTGTTACTGATAAGTGACTGATTGAGTTAACTTAGTTGCCCCATGAGTGAAAGACTTTGACTATTGTACTTTGAGACTATGTTGTGAATATTATATTGTGATTTTCTGTGATAAGTTGTAATATTGTGAATGCTGTACCTTGATTTTCTGTGAAAGTTTTGCTTTGATTTGTTATGGAATACACAGAGTGATCACTATACTGTGTAATCAGAACCCTTAAAAGCTGTTCACAGTAGCATTCTTCTGGAAAGCTGCTTGTGCATGGTATTACAGTGACCAATCTATCATGGAAGCTACCAGAACAAAAACTTTTAAACTTTTAATTACTCAGACATAAGAAAAAGAAGGTAAGAAAATGTGTGGACTGATCATCCATATTCCCAAGGGTACAAGTGGCCAGAAACTCTATGGCGCTGGATCAAGTAGAAAGCTCTAGACAATATAATTTGTAATTCTCTCCCATGAAAGAAATATGTTAGATATTAAGATACTAAAAAAACCCTAAAGATCTTTTCAGAAGAAGATCCAAGCTTAATATCTAGGAAAAATCTGAAAAAGTTATATTGGCTGGGACTGCAAAATCAATGAAGAAACATTTATTAAGGGCCTACTTGTGACACAAGTCATACAAAGAGAAACAATTCCTAAGTACACAAATAAGTATATACAGAAGACATATGAAGAGAAGAAATAAAAATACAAAGTTATATACAAGGTATTTTGGGATCCTCCCAAGAACAGTTAGAAGGATCAGGAAAAGATTACATGTAGAAAATGCACCTGAGCTTCATCTTGAAGGAAGAGAGGAATTCTATGAAGCAGAGGTCAGAAGAAAGCACACTGCAGGCATGGGGCACTAAAAAGGTATGGAGTGTTGTGTTTGGGGAACAAAAGCAATGTGTGGGGGTAATGTCCAATGAGGCTGGAAAGACAGGTTTGGGCCAGGCTATGAAGGATTTTGAGAGATAATTACAGGGGGTTTATATTTAAGACTAGAGGAAAGACTGGAATGCATTCACCTCTAGAGTGAAATGGTCAGATATGTACTTAAGGAAAATCACTTTGGCAAACACTGTATAAGCTAAAACTGGAACTGGGGATAGAACTGAGAAGACCAATTAGGAGGCTGTTGCAATGATCTAGGCAAGAAATAATGAGGACACTAACTAAGATGACAGACATCTTAGTGAAGAGAAAGTACCAAATGTGAGAGATCTTGTAAAGGTAGAAATGAAGGAATTAGGCAGCTGACTGGATAAGTGGGGGTTAGGCAGAATAAGGATTCTAGGATAACACCAATGTCACACACTTAGGACACTAGAAGAATGCAAAGATAGGTAACTGCAGGAGAGGCCAGGGCTTGATAAGAAAGATAGGAATTCAGTTTTGGACATGCTGGGTTTTATGATGCTCCTAGACCATCATCCAGTTTAAAATGTCCAATGGGCAACTGGTAATATAGCACTGCAGCTTGGAGGAGAGACTAATCCAATTCACAGCTGAACAAATCTTTATACCTTCAACATCCTGTATCTTGCCTTTGATTTTAAGTGAGGTGCAGAATGCGGCAACTAATGTTATATCAGGTGCTTTTCCTTAATTCTGTAATTAATTTACGTGAAATTGAAAATGTAATTAATTACATGTGGTTATAATTGGGGGTTAATGGAAGGTGAAAAATACTTGAGAAAATGACAATGGTATAAAAAACAAAAGGAATCAGACATAAAAAATAATTCACAGTGTCAGGGTGGCAAATACATTCAATTTTTTTTTTTCCTGAGGGACTTGGTATCTCACTAGAAACATAATTTCTCAAAAAGCTTTTAAGATTTTAATATTTTTAAAAAAGCAAAAGAAATGATTTTAGAGAAACCTTAGAAGACTGGTATAAACTGATGCAGTAGATGAGGAGAACAATATATACAATAACATCTCCTTAAAGGCACTTTTTAAAAGATTTCAGAACTCCAATCCAATAACCAACCACAATTGCAGAGGACTGATGATGAAGCAGGCTAGCCATCTTCTGAAAGCAATGGCCTTGATGGTAACAGCAGAAGACATATACATTTACTGACCCAACCAATGTGGGAATTCTCAGTGATGGGGTAGGGTGGTGGGGGAAATAATAGGATGTGGGGATGTTGCTCCTTCTCAAAGAAAATTGTCACTGAACTGTTTTTGAAATGCACAGAAGAGAACAGAAGGAATCACAGAGAGTAGTTTTAAAAGTAACATGCTGAATTTACATAAAAAGAAAGCAAACGATACATAATAGAGAATCACAGTTAAGTTATACAATGTGCTTTCCACATTACTGTGAATACAGAAGTACTCATTTTATTCGAAATTTATTAAGATTTTTGGCTAGGCTACCTGAGTGGCCTTTGGCAAAGTACTCTACCTCTCTGGGCTTCGATTTCTTCATCTCTAAAGTCCCTTCAAGCTTCAAATTTATGATACTACATGAACTATTTAAATGAGAAGTTTATTAGAGACAATTGTTTGAGGATGATATTATATCTTAATCAACTGTGAAGTGGGCATGAATTCAGCAATTAGAAATACTAAGTTCTGCGCTGGCTAGGTGGCACAGTGAATAGAGCACCAGCCCTGGAGTACTGAGGACCTGAGTTCAAATTCGGCCTCAGACTCAACATTCACTAGCTGTGTGACCTTTTACAAGTCACTTATGCCCAATTGCCCTGCCTTCCTCCCTCCAAAAAAAGCAAAAAAAAAAAAAAAAAAAAAAAAAGAAAAGAAATATCAGGTTCCCTGTCTGATTTCAGTGTCTGAGAGGAGTGACAAATACGATCCGTTTTGATGATCAGGAAAGGATAGACCTTTCATGAAATTCTAGTAAAACTGGAGTAGAAAAAGGAATGAATACGTATTAATTTTGGAATTCACAGGTTCTCTGGATTTGGTAATTAAAAAGTTGTTTTCATATTACATAGATTTAATCTGATATATTTTCATATGACTGACTGGACAGTGAATTTGAACTCCTAAATATTGAGAGCCAATATAGCACCTAAATACTTCAATAATTTGCCATCTAACCTTACGCAAAGTCATTTTTCCAGGTCTCAGAATGCTCATTTGCAAAAGCAAAGGGTTGGAATAGATGATCTCTAAGGTCCCTTACAGTTCTAGAGGTTTACAAAACAATATTCATGAATGGTTAAATGAATTTGGTCAATTTTTGTTCTGTAAATGGAGAAAATAAAGCTCTACAAGTCAGTTGACTAACATTTATCAAGCACCATCTATGTGCCAAGCACAATCTTAAGCCCTTGGGGTACAAAGTAAGGCAGAAAATAGTCCCTGGCCTCAAGAAACTTTAATAAAAGGAGTTAGTGACCCTCTCAAATGCCAAAGACCCTTCATGGAACCCACTCAACACTTATATGACCTTGGAAGAATAGGTATTGACTCTGATTTTGTTAAACAAAGTGAGAGAGAATATTACAATGATGGACCAATGAATATTATGAGAGGTGAACCTATTCTAATGAGGGGCTAGGGGATGTGACTTTGATCACTCAAATCTGTCTGCCTAGAACACAATGGTCCAGATTTCAACCAGATTAGATTAAATTTTTTATAAGGTTCTCTAGTTTGCTGAGGACTCAACACCCAGGATGGAAAGGCATGTCCAAGGAGTTTAGAAATCTCATCCATCAACAATGTCCTTCAGAAACTGAACAACTTACAGGCTTCTGAAAAAAATCTTGGGCCTAATTCAATAATTGATTATTAATATAAGAGCAAAATAAACATTTCTCTCACCAAAGAATTTAGGAAGTAGAAATGAGGAGTGATAGGAGATGAAACACAGGAGACAGTAAATGAAACCACTTAGAATTAGGAGATGGAATTATCTTGTGTGAGAACAGCATGAAGGCTAGTGTCACTAGATCTGAAAATATGTGGAAGAGTAAGAAGGGAAAGGTAGAAAGGGAACAATTTATGGAGGGTTTTATCTTGATTCTGGAGGCAAAGGGGAGCCAATGGAATTCAAGGGTGGAGGGGCAAGAGGGCCTGTGTGCAAGGGATAGAGAGACTTGGTCAGACCTGTTATTTTGGAAGATCAATTTGAGAGAATATATGATGGACTGAAGTGGGGAGGAACTTGAGACAGAAAGAAGAACCAGAAGATTATTTCTATAGTCCAAGTGTGAAGTTTGTAGGCTTTCACCAAGGTGTTATGCAGGAAGAAACAACTGGACTTGAGTGAAGAGTTAAGGATGACACCTAGGTTCCAATACTTGCTTTCAGAAGCAAAGATGGTTAGGACAAGAGAAACTTGTCTTCATTTTTGCATTCTGGTTTGATTTATTAAGATTGGGGGGGGGGGCATAAATTGGCTAAATATAGACTTAATGGATTATAAATAATAGGATAAAAATGGGTTTTAATATTAATCTCTCTGGGATTATTTAATACTTAGGGCATGAAAAAACTGATAGCCATGAAGATACTGGCCAGACTTAACAATGGGGAAATGGAATTACACATGTAGAGATGGGGTGGCACACACTAAATTTGATGTTATTTTTTGTGGTGGTTTCCAAATAGAATTATTACAGATCATTAAACTGGAGGACACTGGCATGAAGCAGCCTAATACACATAAGCAACTCAGACATTTATATCAAGAAAGATAATGATAATTATTTAAGGATGGGTAATTTTAAAAAATTTATTGCTGCAACTGATTATAAAACTATATGCTGCCACTAACTAGGAATTAATTTTAACATTTATTAAGAATGCTACTCTGGAAATATATTTTAATAAAAGGTGAAATTGGGGTGTGATTTTTTTTCCCTCTTGTCCCCTCTCTCCAGCTAATTAAGATACTGCAGGGTTGTAGATCATAAGCGAAAAGCTTCATTTGTTTTCACGGAAAAATGTTATTGTATTAAGGGAAATTGGTGTTTAAAGTATGAGCCATCCACAGCAGTATTTAATGGGAAAACTTTATAAGTGCCCTTACAACTTAATTTATTATTTTATTTGAACATGAAAATGGAAAAGTGGTGGTACAGATACCTTTTAAGAGTCAGTGGGGAAAATGTTGTTTACATCCTATATATATTCTTATTACAAAATGAAATTACAGGGGCAAATTGTTATGATTTTTTCATACTGTTATGAAAATACTTTAAATATGTTAAAGTTGTTCTTGAACTGCCATCATGACTATACTTTCCACAAGGTATGGAGGAATATAGTCCTTCATTAGAAATTTAAGGAAAGAAAAACCAGAATTCAACTCAAGAGCCATGGAAAACATGATCTTTACTGTTATGAACTGGGTTAATATTACTGAATTGTTGTAATTTAAGATTTACTTGGAGAAAAAAAAAAGATTTACTTGGAATACTATTATAACTGGATTATGAGCTAGGAAATACAAAAGCTGTCCTAATTTTTCAGGAATATTATGATAAGGACTCAGAGAAGGGATAGAAGCTTTATAAAGGAAATTAACTGGTCCTGGGAGAAAATCTAAATGGCATAGTACTCAGAGAAGGGACTAGCAAAGTGAACCAATATGGACAACATACCTTTGGCAAGAACAGAAACTTAAAATAATACACTGTGTATGATGGTAGATTTGGGAACTGAGGAAAGACGAGTAGCTATTGCCTATATAAATCTCAAGTAAGCTAAAAGGCCAAATAGGATCTCAGAAGCCTATCTGTACAACTTAGTAAAAGCTGGACTAAAGCAGTGATAAAGAAAGGAAGAATTCTAGCCTTGGGCACCTTCAGCTCTTTCTACAATGCTTCCTACACCTGTAGTTTGGATTCTTCCTAGGCATATGCCTTGAGTATAGACTGATCTATGCCTTGAGTATAGACTGATCTAGTCATTTTAAAAATTAAGTGGAAATGAGAGAAAGAGATACAGGACAATAGAGTGAAGGGAAGGTCGTTTTTTCAGACAGAGGAATGGCCTGAGTATGTGTCTAGGCAAATGGAAGGGAACCACGGAAGGAAAAGATATATCTATAGGGAGAAATGTTAAATTAGGGAGAAAAGAAGTTAAAAGGGGGTCACAATTATAATTGAAGGTCTCAATATTCTGAGTAAAGCAAGAGCTAAACGAATATAAATTCAGAGTGAGGAGAGCAGGGACTCAGAACTCAGGACTTGAGGGAAGCAGAAAATGTCGGGAACAGGCAGTGACAGCAGAACATCTACTAAAAGTCATTAAAAGCAATGCTGACAATGTTAAAAGATCCAGATGAGGCAGTATACCTTCAAATAGTATAGACAACAGGTTTGTTTTTTTACTTTTTCCAGCAATGCTCTGCATGCTAAGAGGAGGTGGGGAAATAGAAAAAGCCACTTTGAACCCAGGAGTTCCTGGAAAGTATTAGAATGCCCTGCTGAATTAATACATATCAGTTTAACAATTCCATGAATGCTTCCCCAGATGGCTTGCTACACTGAAAAACTAAGTCATAAAATGCAGTACACAAATAAGCGAATCTATTCTAAGAGCTAACTGAAATATAGAAGCCATTCTACAATACAGGTCCTAACCTTTTTGTTAAGGCAAAGTAGCAAAGGAGTAAGCATAAAAAAGTTACGTTAAATTTAAGAGAGAAAAAAATAGAGATTTTCAAATTAATTGAAAAAGGAAAGCACAGGAAAATGTCGTAGCAGCACATTTTTTTAAACTTATCTGGTATGTCACAGATATAAAGAATCAACTTAAACTGTTGATTCATGTAGTACCATGGAAACCACTAACTTTTGAGTACCCAAACAACATTTTGTAGTGATTCAGTGACAAAAATCAATGCCACTATATCAAATACTAATTTAAAAAGGAGAAATGTTAGGGGTGGCTAGGCAGCGCAGTGAATAGAGCGCTGGTCCTGTAGTCAGGAGAACCTGAGTTCAAATCCGACACTTGACATAATTACTAGCCGTGTGACTCTGGGCAAGTCACTTAACCCCAATTGCCCTAAAAAAAGAAAAAAAAAAGAAGAAATGCTTCTTCATTGAATAAGCAACATAAATTTGTCATTTTGGTTTTTTAAACAACGACAGGATTTAAAATTTTGATTTATCTGGTAAAAAACAGTCAACATTCACAAATCTCAAAAGAATGTTGCAGTTTTTTTTCTAGAAAATTATTTTTTGAAAACAATGTAGCCTGGGGTGGCTAGGTGGTGCAGTGAATAGAGCACCGGCCCTGGAGTTAGGAGGACCTGAGTTCAAATCCAGCCTCAGACACTTAACACAAAAACTAGCCATGTGACCTTGGGCAAGTCACTTAACCCCAATTGCCCTCCAAAAAGCAAAAACAAACAAAAAAGAAAACAATGTAGCCCCATGGCCAACTTTATGATACTAAAAAAAAGTTCATTTTTGTCTTGCATGCTTTTTAGGAGTATATGAAGGAGAATGGTGCAAGATGGACAGGCATAGAAAAATTATAATCAGCATCACTGAAGGGAACTAAATCTAAATCAGCGAGATTGCAAATCCATCTGACCATGCCAATGTCTATCTACCCTGGCAAGTATTAGTAACTTAATTGCCCCAAGGTCTTAAGACTATGAAGGACAGTAACTGTTCCTATATATGTGAATGCTGCCGGCTATCAAAAACAAAAAAACAAAACAAAACAACACCTTTAGTAACCAGAAAATTTCATTATTTTAGTGATAATAGATTAGACAAAGAAATTTTTTGATTGGTTGTAGTATCCTTTAAAAAAAAACAAACCACAAACCTTCAGTAAAGGTTCATTTAAGTATCATTACCTTACTGGAGTGTAGCAAAGGCTTCCTTATTTTAACACAATTATAGTCTGTCCTGAGGCTGCAGAGTTATTGTATGGGAATATTTTACCATCTTCTGCCTGCTAATGTTAACTACTCAATGATCCAAGTGATAAACTATTATGTGTTACAGAATAGGAAATGTAACTTCAGAAGAGATTTCACAAGAAAACTGATCCATCATGCAGACATCACACCAAATATCCAAGCTTGTTGTGATATTAAAGATGGTACAGATGGTACATCCTGGGAATTTTGACCATGGAGAAAACTGAAGACTAATATGTACTATTTACAGAAGTTTTATTGTCTTCTGATTTATAAGTCTGAACAAGTCACTATCCCCAACACTGAATTCTTCAAATACTATGGAATACTCCCAATTCATACCTCAACTAATGAGGGAAAAAAAGCACAGGCAAAAGCTGATAATATCTGTGGGTCATCTGTGTTAGTAATGTAGAAATAATAGATGTTTTAGATGCTCCTGGACAAATCAAAAGACACTGATCGTAATAATGAAGATTGTGATGATTATCTGAATTGAAGAACTTCAAAAGAAATCTACTTCAGCCTCCGATTCAATCATTTGCATAAAAGCAGCTCTTACACTGATCTTCTTATACTGATCTACACATTCTACTTTTTATAAGAGGAAAATGACTTAAAGGCAAATTATTTTGAGGTACTATACAAAAAAGGCCAGTTCCATAGAAGAGCAGTAATTAAGGTTCCTTCTACCCCACAGTCCACGCCACCTGCACCTGCAGTTATAATTACAGTTACATGTGCAAATGAGAATTGTTCATAATGGGGACTCTGGTTAAGAAGAAAAGTTTGTGTTATACTCAGTTGCTGGTTAGATGCAAAATAGTTTGCATTTATATAGTGCCTCTTCAAGTCATTTACAAAGCAGTTTGTATATGTCTCTTATTTAAGTTATATAAATATGTAGGTGTTAGAATTATCCCCATTTTACAGATGAGGAAACTGAGGCTAAGTGTTAAGTTAAGAGGTTAAGTGACTTGCCCAGGGTCACACAGCTAAGTACAGTATTTGAACCCAGGTATCCCTCACTCCAAGTCCAGCATACTGTCCACTATGCCATGCTGCCTCTGAAGATTTTATTTTTTAGAAAGATTTATATTAAAACAGTTAAAATGTTAAGGTACTTGGCAAGTTAAGACTGGGCAGAAAATAAATACATTTTTTCAAAAGGGCTTCTTCCTGGTCTTTAGACTTTCAAGTATGTAAAATTTACCACCACTATTTACTCAGCTGACTAAATAGCAGCAATGTGAAATACATGAAGACTGTAAAAATTATACATTGCTAAACCTTACTGACATGTAAATTTGCTTTCATGTTTGAAAGTAAAACTAAGTTCTATTAATAGGAAAAAGTTAACATTTTTATGGTAAATGTTACTAACTGCTAAACGAAAACATTTTTACATTCAAAATACTAAGCATATTTTACTTTAATAACCTCTAAGGTGAAAAATAAAATATTACCTCAGGTGTAGCTTCTTTTTCCATAGTGATTATTTCATTCTTTAACCTAATGGAAGTAAAATAGGTATTCAAGGTTTTATTTGTCTTTTAAGCAATAAGATATCTAATTCCTATTTTTTCATGCTCAAAAGATTATACTGTAAATATATAGATTCATGCACAATTTTATATATATTTTTTTCAATAAATATTTTAAAGTAGAAATAGAATACAGTGACTCAATTATATGCAGATTTATATATAAAACATGCTCCCTTAATTTTCTCCAAATGATAAGATGCTTTACACAGGAATTTATAGTTATTTAGAAATTGCGTTAAGTATTAAATAAACATGTTAGATAATAAATGTTATTTCTCAACAGTCAAATGTTATCCCAAATGATAAATCAAACTGTTTGCTGAAGGAGCTATTAACATTTAAATTTTTGTAGCTAGACTCTTAAAATAATTACTTTCATTTATGTTTCAAAGAATTTTTTTTTAAAAAGGGATAAATATTTGAATAAGCTAAAAGCTTAAAATATAATTACCAGTAAAAATTTAAGATGCAATCTCTTTTTTAAACTATTCAACGTAATGCTAGGCCAGATTATAAATAGGCTATTCTGAATGCTGTAAAAATCACAGCAGATCTAAGTCTGATTCTATTAACATTATGGATTTCCTGTGATAAGAAAATGCTTACGTAGAGATGGCAGAAAGTCTGTTTCCTATGAAATCATTTAAATTATCAGTGTCAACACAGAATCTAACTTTTCAAAGGTCCATTTCAGAAATCTCAGATGATAGTGTGTAAAGTTTAATTTCAATTCAAGTTGGGAACTATATTTAGCATATCTGATTTGAAATGCAATTAATCAAGAATTAAGTGATTCATAACCTCATGAAACTTAATGGCTATGCCTATATGGAAAAATATTTTTAAAATAAGTCATAATTATATTAACCTCAATTTTAGAGGGAAAACCACTAATGGTTGAAATACTGTCCATCTGAAGTTGAAATACTATCCATCCTAACTGCTATATGATAACTGATTAATTAATGAAAAGTGAGGCTGACAAAGAAAGACTTCTTCAATAATTATTCTGTGTTTTCTATGGATATGATTCAAAAATTATGTTTCCTTATGGTTATTTTTACTGGATATTAATAATAATTTTGTTAATGCTATAAAAACCATTTGCATTTATTTTACCTTGAATTTATGTTACAAGTAGAATAAATATACTGACGAAAATATGCAAACAATTTTTCTTTTGAAGTATTGGTATATATTGTATTATGACAACTTACAATTAATTGTGAGAAAATATTAACTAGAATAAAACAAATCCCAACAGTGAATAGAACAAATGACTCTTAACCCATTCTGTAAAGTCAGGAATTTGTAACCCTTATAATTGTTTTACCAGTAAAACACAAAGAAACATCTCAAGCAGAAACCTACAGCCTTAAAATTTTAAATGGAAGATTATAACCAAACAGGGTTTTAAATATTTTGTATTACTTAAGATAATAATTGGTATGGTTAAGGGAATATATTTTTAAACAATCTTAGGAACCAAATATTATGTTATCTTTGATTATATAGTAAAAGCTTAGTAAGTACTTTTCATTATATAGCTAATATAGTCAATGTACAATGTGGAAATGTAGCTCCTTTCACAGTAACAATTTACTTTAAACTTTAAAAAATAAATCCCGGGGCGGCCAGGTGGCACAGTGAATAAGAGTGCTGGCCCTGGAGTCAGGAGACCTGAGATTGGTTCCGGCCTCAGATACTTAACACCCACACAAAATAACTGGCCATGTAACCTTGAGCAAGTTACTTAACCCCGACTGCTTTAAAAAAAAAAAATCCCTATTTTTTTTTTACTGGAATTATCCAAAAATGAACTTCTAAGTACAACTTTTCTGTGCCAAGCATTATCTACTTTAAGCTAATATAACTAGCATTTAAACAGTGCACAGTTTACAAATATTATCTTATTTTCCCAACAGCTCTGGGAAGTAGGTGCTATTATCCCCATCTTATAGATAAACAAACTAAGATAGACTAAGTTTAAGTGACTTGCCCAGGGTCATACAACTATTAAGTGTTTAAGGCTAAATGTGAACTCTAGGTCCAAATGCTCTATCCAGTGAACCACTTTGTCCATAGCTTTGAGTCTAATAAAAATTATAAAAGGCCAAACCTAACCCATAACAAAGAGATTTAATTCAACTCAACATTGCAGCTTACATATCTAGGGAAGTAATTAGGTACCCAATTATATCATCTTTTTTTAAAAAAATCAATAATGTGTATACTAACCATTTGGAATATTATGAAACATGTACCACAAAGTTGTATTTTTTAAAAGTTGTACAAAGAATTAAAAACTTAACTTTATTCTTCTTAAATACTTTATGAAATTATAGAGTTACCAAGTGTTTTTATTACTCATTTAGCGATAAGGCATAAAAGAGCTAGATGATATATAAAGAACACTGAACCGATAAAATAAGATCTGGTTTCAAGCATGGCTAAGATTTACTGCTTGTGTAACCTCAGTTTTCTCACCTATAAAATGGTGAGAATACTGGTACTATCTACCTTGAAGGGTTGTGAGAATCAAATGAGAAAACAAACACTTAACACTTTATAAAGTGTTATGATTTTTATTAGTCAAGAAATGGAAATATTAAATAAAAAATTTGTACTAGCAATTTTATAAGTTGCATGACAGAGGCCTCCAGGGCCATTTCTGGTTCCTCTTTCAAAGTTAATAAAGCACTTAATAATGATGATGATGATGATTCAGATTTAGAAGGAGCATAGTAAAGAGTTTTAATTGGGATATATAGATAAATGACAGAATATATAGTTAATATTATTCATCATAAATCACACTTCAATTACATCTATAAAATAATTTTAGAGTAGTGTGGCAGAGTAAGGAGATCTGGTTTTAAGATCTCTGATACATACTTACTATCAAAGACTGCACAGTTTTGTGGGGGGTTTTTTGATTTTTAAAAATTGCTTATATAGCAAACACAATTTTTAACACTTAAACATATTATTCCTCAGAAAAATTAAATTAGTAAATATCTATGTTTAAAGGGCTGCTAGGTGGAGCAGTGAGTAAAGCGCTGGCCCAGAGTCAAGATGACCCAAGTTCAGTTCTAGCCTCAGACACTTAACACCCCCACACAAAAAAAACTAGCCGTGTAACCTTGGGCAAGTTACTTAACCCCAATTGCCCTCCAAAAAGGAAAAAAAAAATCTATGTATTATATCTGGGTTTAGTATTAGTAAAAATAAACACACCTAACTCCCCATTTTATACTCCCAACAAAACCCAAAGTATACAATAACTGGGGATAATGGATGTATATAATATCAGAGGTCCATTAAACATATAATCTTACATAACTTTTGAATTTGACAGCCTTTCCTAAAGAATTTAAAGTTACTAGATAAGTAGACATTACACCTGGGATTCAGGAAGTTTTTTTTTTTTTTTAGGGGAAAACATTTTCTTTAGAAAGCAAATTTTATGTATAGAAATTTAATTTTAAAATTTTATTCTAAGTAGCTTCTAAATTTAATTTAAAAATTTTATTCCAAGTAGTTTTAAATTGTGGTTTTATTTGTTAAAATATTTTAAAAGTTAATTATTTTTTAAAAACCCAAGATCTTCTTTTTGACCACTGTTAAATAATGCTAATCATTACTAATTTATCTAGGTGATCCGAGATGCATAGAGGATTTCAAAATGATTCATGGCCTCACATAACAGTTTGAACAATATTCAAATTTAAGAGTTGTGAAACAAGCAGCTGTATGAAACTCAGTGACAATTTTAAATATGAAGCAAAAAGCTATGAGAGAAAAACAAAGAAATATGAACACAAACAAACATGGAGGAAAACAACATAAATTTCACCTGTTCAATGAATGGAAGGTTTAAAAATTAGTACTGCTAAAAAAAATTGTAGGGTGACAATGAATAGCAAATTATAAATGAGCGCAAAAATAGTGCTGGTCCGGAATGTAATTGCTGTGACATGATGGTCATGGGCAAGAAAACTGCAGCTTGTCTACACCTTGAACTTGAACTCAGTTTTGGAAGTCTGAGCTTTCCATTTGGAAAATGAATGAAAGAATGTAATCTAAAGAACTGCAGCCAAAATGAACAAGCTTCAAACTTCAAACTACATCAGGACTAAGATGTTGAAGCAATGGGCTGATGGGCTTACTGGCTAGAACTGGACCAAAGATTAAAAAGAAGAGCCACAGCCCCCAGTGGGAACTATGCTCAATTGGTGTGCCTTGTGGCCTTCTAGACCACATCAGCATCAGACTTACGGGAGGCCAGCCATGTAGCAAGGCACTCTCCCCAAGATCTGATTGCTTGAGGCGACAACCTGGAGCAGGCTCCACAGTCAGACTATTCACGATCCTTGGTAAGGGAGAACAGGCACCAGTTGTGTCCATCGGAGGGGGACACTGTCCAGATATACCCTGGACATTTTTTGAAATCTCTGGGCTGCTTCTGCATCTGAAAAATAAGAAAAATAGCAAAATAACAGACAAAGAATGGAAAGAAAGGAGAGTTAACTGACCTCAAACTCAGACTTACAAATAAGAAATCAATTAAGAAACAAGACAGGACAGATCAAAAAGACAAACACCTATATTATTTAATGTACAACATACTGATGTCAACGTATTAGATACTGTAAAAGAAAAGACATAAATTAAGTAAAGTTTGAAAGTACTGTAATAGCAAAAGTTATTTCAGAATAAAGCCAACAAGAGGAAAAATAGAGGTTAAAAACCTGACAGAAAGAGCAGGTAAAATAAAGTATCTAATACCATTTGTGGGCTGGAAAGAACTGAATAATGTTGGCCACTGGTCAAGGAATGCTAATGCATGAAAACACCTAGCACTGTGAATTTAGGAAATTCCATCTTGTCTTATACCAGGTCATGAGCCCTGGAACAGAGCAGGAACCATTTTCAACAAGTACCTTATACAAACAAAAAAAACAAGCATGCACACACACAAACACATACACACCTACACTCTTCAATATTTTTTTGGTTCTGTCAATGGCATTTAAAAAATTGAGCAGTGCTAATAGCCACCAATATATGAAGTACTCTGAAAAAAAAAATCACTTACTCTGGAAGTTGTTCAGAACTTGAGACAGAAACAGGCACTGAAATAAGAAAAGGTTTACCTTTAAAAGCAAGAAATGACAACTGGGCCAATGTTGTAGTTAACTAAAATGTTTTATTAAAGTAATAGAATACATAAATACTTACTATTTTCTTTAATAACTTGGCATGTGTGAGTGTCACTTTCACTTAAATGTGTGGCCATATTATCTACACCGGAAACATCAGTTAGGAAATCACAGTTAAGGCACACTACAGTAATGCCCCTAGAAGAGAAAACAAGGAATACTGAAGTGTTTCACCTTTTAAGTTTACATAAAATTTCACTGATTATTTTCTTTCTAACAATAATGCTCACAATCATAATGTCTATTTTTAACATTTTTCTAGAAAATTCTACTACAACAAATAAATTAAGAAAAAAGAAATTGTGTAAAGCAAACAAATTTAAATGAATGCTTTCACTCATTAAGATCTAATTTTTACTATGTGAAATATTTCCATATATACTTCTTTAAAAGTTAGGCTTGTGGAGACTGAGATTCTTGTAGCCTAATCCACTAATGCCTAGATTCTATAACTTTGGGGAAAAGTCAGTTTTTCTATGCCATTACCCATTCACAAAACAAGAATATAATATTTGCCAAATATATTTGTGAGTGTTATTGTGGGGATAAAATTAGAGAGAATTCTAGGGATAAAATCAGATGGAATACTTAGCAAGTGAAAAGACATATACTCTTTATAATCATTTCTTTGTCACTGATTAATCACCACAGAGTCTCAACAGATACACACTTGAGGTTCAACCCACTGATACCTTTACTACTCTTAAATAAACAACGTTACAGGTTGTATTTTTAGGAAAGTTCTTTGAAAATATTAATACAAACACTGATTATTATTATTAAGCATGGATATATAAAAACACAAATGGAATCTGTCACTTTATCCATCAATCCAGCCTCTCCCCCTAACTTCACAATATCTACTAACTTTACCATGATAGTAGCCAAGCTCCCAACAGTAATTTAACAACTTTATGTTTTGTATTTCCCTTACATCTACCCTACCCCCTTCAATTCCTAGGGTCATTAAATCATACTGATTTTCCCCCACAAAGTGCATCTTGAATCAGTGGTCATATATATGGCCTACAACAGTGGTAATTTAACAAGTCTTCCTACTTAGAGGTTCTATCCCTCCCTCCAATCCATTCTGAACTTCACTGTCTGCTTAATTTTTCTATAATACATCAAAAGCTCCTCCTCCCACCATCTAAATTCAATTTCCTATCATTCAAAATTTCACAATATAGCACAACTTTTATCTTCCTCTAGTCCCCCATAAGCATTGTACCAGGGGGTGGGGAACCTGTGGCCTCAAGGTCTTAAGAATGGCCCTTTGACTGAATCCAAATTTCACAAAAAAATCTCCTTAATAAAAGGATTTGTGGGCGGCCAGGTAACACAGCGAGTAAGAGCACCTGCCCCAGAGTCGGGATGACCTGGGATCAAATCCAGGCTCAGACACTTAGCATCACACCCAGAAATAACTGGCCATGTAACCTTGAGCAAGTTACTTAACCCCAATTGCTTTAAAAAATAAAAAAATAAAAGGATTTGTTCTGTAAAACTTGGACTCAGTCAAAAGGCAGCACCCAAGGACCTAGAAGGTCACATGTAGCCTCAAAGCCGAAGGTTCCCCACCCCTGTATGTAGCCAGGCAAGATTACTTGCCATTACAAGCTACGCTTTCCAACCTTCACCTCTTTCTTTGTGTCACTACTTCCACTTAGAATTTCTGTCTCACCTCTGCCCACTTAACATCCTACCAATCTACATCAAATTCTACTTTTTTTCTTGCCACTAGTCAGATACGATATCTGCCTGTCTCACCCTCCCCACCTTTTGCTTGAATTACTCTTAGGATATTTAATTAAATGTGATACATAAATATATTTTCCCCTAATTAAAATATCTCCATAAGCTCCTTTTCATCAAGGAGAGTATCATGTACATCTTGACATTTGTGACAAAATCTGAAACAACGCACAGCTGGCAAATCAATACACATGTGATAAAGGGAAGTCCTATCTTCATTCTTATCTCAGGATTTACAATGACTTCAAATAAATTCCTTTGCATAGTAAAAATATGTACAATGAAAGATAAGTACTAGGGGCGGCCAGGTGGCTCAGCGAGTAAGAGCACCAGCTCCAGTGTTGAGAAGACCTGGAGATCGAATCCCGGGCTCAGACACTTAGCTCCCACCCAGAAACACCTGGCCGTGTAACCTTGAGCAAGTTACTTAACCCCCATTGCTTAGGGGCGGCCAGGTGGCTTAGCGAGTAAGAGCACTGGCTCCAGTGTCGGGATGACCTGGATCAAATCCGGGCTCAGATACTCAGCACCACACCCAGAAATAATAACTGGCCGTGTAACCTTGAGCAAGTTACTTAACCCTGATTGCTTAAAAAAAAAAAAAAAAGATAAGTACTGGTTACAAGAGGGAAAAGGAGGGACAATTTTTCAATTTTAATATTTACCTTACTGAATAATGTTAATTTAACATAAAGCCAGAAACAACTAACTAGTGTTAAGTAAATATACATTAAAATTCATATATAGAAATTGGCCTATTTTTAATTAGGAAAATTGGCATATCATACCCATATGAACTGACATATTATACCCATATGAATACAGATACATTTTTTTAATGTATTGAACAATGCCATCAATAATTAGCTTCAAGATTCACTGCTTTTTGGAATAACGTAATTTTAAAAATTTATTATTATTTCAAAGTCCACTGTTAATAAATTTAGTACCTAAAAAACTAACAATCATTTAAAACTTTTTTCTAATTTATTCATTCTTGGTTTTATAACATTGTATTTCTTAAGCACAGAATGAAAATTATCTCTGCATTTGGACTTTATCCTAGCTGCATGGACTCTATCATCTGATATGTGCTATTCTGCTGAAAATAAGTTTCTCTATTTGATATGTATGTAAATATGTAAATTTTAAAATTTAGGGTTTTGGATGGGAAGTGCCTTATCAAAGCTATCCTTTTTCACCACTGAAAGCTTCTGAACTGTGTGTACTAGTTAACTTTGTACCCATCCTCAGGATTATCTTAGAATCAATGTTTGAAATAGCAAAGTATCTAAGCAACTAGGTAGATAACAGAAGAATAAGAAAAGGAAGATTAAGAGGAAAGGTTAACTCAACAGCCTACAATTAACAGCTCTAGTCATATTTTCTTGTTTTTTTAGGGATGTGGGCATTAGAGGAAGTAATCTTAATCACTGACATTTGAAATGTTCATGCAGAGGTCATTTCTGCATTAATATATATATATATATTTTGTCTGCTATTTAAGAAAGTCTGATTTTGAAATAAAAGGTACAATTCTGACAATGTTTATACTAAATGGCTTATTTAGAAAACATCTCAGAAACTGAAGTGCAAGTCAATTAACAAAACTATCCTGAAGGACTTTTTGACACAACCAAAATTATTAAAATGTTTTTTGTTCAGTAAGAACAAAATATAAGGGCATGATAGGTCTTGAACCTTTAGCATAAGACTGTATTAAATGGAAAATGACAAAATGCTAGTGTTAACATTTAAATTGCTCAAATGTTATCATTTGTATAAAATTAAATCTGTACCTCAAGTCTTCTGAATGCTTCTTAAAAATGCAAAACCTTTTACTTGCACGGGCGCTATGAAAGCTAAGGGGAAAAAAGGATTTAAAAATGATTATAAATTGAGTTATACAATGAACATTTATTTACCAAGATTTCTGAAAGCTAAGTAAATTACAAGATTTCTAGTTTTGATGAAAAGTTGATACAATAAAAACAACTATTATTGTTGTCTCAATGATTCATTACTGCCCAAATTCTAAAGTAGGAGATGTTACCTTGGGAATATTACAGTATATTTGTAGATCATCTGGTACCTCAACA
This sequence comes from Petaurus breviceps papuanus, assembly GCF_028583685.1. NCBI lineage: Eukaryota > Metazoa > Chordata > Mammalia > Diprotodontia > Petauridae > Petaurus > Petaurus breviceps. The sequence continues at coordinate 26,085,066 of NW_027186296.1, forward strand.
TTATAAAAACAATTCATGAAACACTTGTCCTACATTGTATAAGGAAAGCATACTGCTGTGTGCTTAACTCTAAAACTTGCCCAGCAGCAAGAAAAAGAAAGATAAATTCCATTTAAAAACAACCATAGAAGGTATCAATACCTGGGAGTCTATCTATTAAGATACATATGGGAACTATATTAATATCACTTCTAACAATATGAATAAAACTACAAAGTATTCTTTATGGAAATAAAGACAGGCCTAAATAATCAGAGAAATATTAATTTGCTCATGGGTAGGCTGAGCCAATATAATAAAAACAACAATGCTACCTAAAATAATTTACATATTCAATGCCATACCAAAACTACCAAAGGATTATTTGCTAGAAATAGAAAAAAATAACAATCATTTGAAAGAACTAGAGGTAAAGAATCTCAAGGGAAATAATGAAATAGGTAGAAAGGAAGAGGGCCTAGAAGTACCACATCTCAAACTACACCACAAAGAGTAAAGCATCAAAACCAAAACAATATAGAGGATGATCAGTGGAATGGAATAGGTACATAAAATATGGAAGAAAACAAATACAACAACCCAAGAACAACAGCTACTGAGAAGTCAGGTAAAAAATTAAGTCGGGGTCAAAATCTTCCACTTTATACCTCCAAATGGATACATGACTCAAATCCAAAGGTAGAAATTAGAGGCACGAAGAAGAAATTACCTTTCAGATCTACAGATAGGGGAAGACTTCATGATCAAGTGGGGATGGTTTTATCAAAGAAAATCAAATTACATAACTCTGATTACATAAATTTTTGTGCGTGTGCAAACAAAACCAGTGCATCTAAAATTAGAAGGGGAAAAAAAAATCTTTGCAAAGTTTCTTGGATAATGGTTTTATTTCCAAGGAATATGAGGAACAGATGCAAATTTATAACAAGAGTCACTGACCAACTGATAAACAGTTAGTGGATAAAATCATATAATATTCAAGGGAAGAAATCCAAAGTACCCAAAAAGTATTATGTAAAAATGCTCCAAAGCACTTATAATTAGAGGAATGCAAGTCATGGTTCTATTTCATTCCTATCACATTGAAAAAAATGGACAAAATAAGAAAATGACAAATGTTGGAACAGTTGACAAGAAAACATATACATTATGTGCTGTGAACTAGTCTAGCCATGCGGGAAAACAATTTGAAACCAAGCCCCAAATGTTATTAGGCTGTTCATATCCTTTGACCCCAAAATACTACTGGTAGGCCTCTAACACAAAAAGGCAAGAACTCAAAAAAAAATTTTTTTAAAAAGATGTTTTGTAGTGGCAAAGAACTAAAAAATAAGAGGTGTCCATAAATTGGGGAACAATTGAACAAATTACATATGGTATAGGAATGTAATGGAATACTATTCTATCATAAGAAATGGCAATTTGAAGTAAACATGGGAAAAATTGTATGAACTAATACTGACGGAAGTTAGCAAAACCAGGAGAACAATATATATGTATGTATATATATATATATATATATATATAATAAAAACATAAAGAAAAACTTTGAAAAGACTTAATTCTGATCAACCCAATGACTAACCATGATTTCAGAGGGCTGATGATGAAGCATGCTACCCATCTCCTGACAGAAAAGTGATAGACTCAAAGTGCAGAAAGAGATATTTATTTTTGGACCCAGTCAATACAATTCTTTAATTGGGAAGAGTAGGGATAAGAAGGCAAGAGAAAAACATTATTCATTTAAAAAATAAAATAAAAATCAAATCTAACACATGCAATTTTAGGTATATGAGTTAATAGATGAAATAAGATGAGCATTTTTTTTCTTTTTTACAGATGAAAAGTATTGAGCTCATTGGTAATTTGCTTAAGATCAAAAGCAAAGAACTGAGATTCCCCTTTTAAGGCAACAACTGAATGATTACAAATTGAAGTGCAAATTTTAATATAGAGATGCTCAAAATAATTTCCTAATACTACCTCTCTGATACATATATTTATATGTATATGTTTTGGTATAAACTTTTGGCTCCACACAAATAGAAACAGGGGATTTGTAGTCACAGAGTTTTTCTTGGAGGCAATGAGAAGTTATAATTTAGTATATGTCAGAGCAAAGACTTGAACCAAGTCTCTGTGACACCTAGGCCAGTCATACTGCTTCTAGTTAAAATTTTTCTTTCTTAGAAAATATAGATGCAGAACATTTACAAAAAAAGTCAATGGCTTAATTTCTTAATATTTTAAGGACATTTTTAGTAATTTTAAGTTTTTGTACTGGTATACTTATCTATCTGCTTTCAGGTTTATTTGCTCTCAAATTCAATATTCAACAACTTTGTATCTAGCACATTCTCAAAAGTACATTAAAATGGTTAAAACCACAAAGCAATTTTAAAATCAAAACAGTTGTTCCATTCGTGAAATAACAAGCGATTTACAAACATTCACTAGCAAAGCAAAATTAATCTAACACAAGAAAAAGAATAAAACAATCAGAATTATCAGTGAATAATAGCATCCTTAAAGTGCATCAGGACACAATAAATAGGAAAGAACAACTACAAAAAAAATGAAAAGTGAATGAAGCAAAATTAAAAAGAATGAGCGTAGACCCAAAAAGTAAATATGGGAAGGTACTCCCACCCCACTTCTTTGCAGAGGTGTGAAAGTCCACCAGTTTGAAATATTGAATATGTATTTTCCAAACTTTTTTGATGTAGAGCTCAATTTAGCCAACTTTTTTCTTTTCCTCTTTTTCTTTAAAATAACAATTTTTTATGTGAGGTATTAGGAGTAAAACGGGGAGGGAGATATTAACAGAAAATTCTTTAGAGGACCTCAATGACACTTAAATTAGTATTACCCTTCCAGTTATCCAGTGCTATTACCAATGCCAGAAAGTAATATATTTCTTTCAGATTTACTTAGCATTTTTTATCTTGAGAATGTTTTATCAACTAACACAGGTGGAAATATTTACAAAAACATTTGTTATGTTATTTTGTTATGGTATCAAAAGGCTGTTTTCTATTAGTTTCTGATTTGAATATAGAAATGCAGGTGAGAATAGAAGCATCTACTTCAATAAAATGCTGGTTCTGCCATTTAAGTCACTTAGATAATATATATAATTTAATAAAAGCAATGTGTTAGTAAGTTTTTTTTCCTAAAGGAAATTAAGAGCGTGAGAATTTTTAGATGAAAATTTAGTTTAACATTAAAACTAAAACTGTTGTTAATATAAACATCCTCCTCTTTAAAACCAAAAAGGTAAAGAACACTTTTTATAAGGCAGTCAAATTGACTCTCACTCTTTAGCCACTGGCAAGAGTACTTTTCCTACACTTAAAACCAGTGCATACAAACTCTAATTATGGAGAAACAGGGTTTGTCTAGTATTCAGTGACAATTCCAGGATTTCTCTAGATTCCAGTTCACTTACATTCACTTACATCACCAGATATAAAGGCAAAGATATGTTACAGTATTGTTTGAATGCACAATGCAAATAAAGATTTAAAAAACTAAAAAGAACAAAACCCACATAAAATTAAAAAGTACCATTTACAAGGTATATATGCATTGTTACATCCCACCAAAGTGCATTTCACACAATACTTGTTTTGTTAAAAACAGTATTTAAATTGCTCATAATCCCTCAATATTTAAAGTGACTTTTATACTTGTTTTGTAAAATTTTCACAGAAGCAATAATGTGTTCCTAAGGTAGCTGTAGTTATTTCTGTGATTTACCTTTTTAAAAAAAAATTTACCTAATTAAGTTTTTAGTAGATTTAGGAAACTCTCAATCTCTTACTTCTTATTTATAAAGTGTTTAAACTATTAATTTAGTAGTTTTACTTATGTGGATATTTGGAAACAGGAAAAGGGCACAATTTGTGACAAAGAGCAAGCAATTAACTTAATCTCTCCATGGTTAAGGCCAATGGGCAATACAGGAAATTTTCTGAATTAGAAGCAAAAGGATCATAATTTTATTCATGATAAGGGCAAAATCTTCTGAAGATTTAGGGAAAGAAAAAAAGTCTCATTTTCTTAAAAGTAACCTTGACTTAGTTAATAATTTTACTTATTAAAAAAATTAAAATGGAAGTTTTTTGGGGTGTAATTCTAATGACCAAGTTTATTTCTACAGAAGATAAAAGAAATGGAGATGGGAAAAATGTAAGGTAGATATCAAAGGCACCTATATAAACCTTAAAGGGAAGGATTTCCTCATTCTATCCAACATTCCACTAGTCTCTTTCCTATTACTATTGGGTTCTGTCATTTAATAAGCAGCTTAATAACCATTTATGTTATAAAAAACAATGGCAATTTAAGCCAATCAGTCAACATATGCTTTCTCTGTGGCAAGAACTAGGTTTAATGCTAAAGAAACAAAGATACAACTTCTGCCTTCAAGGAGTTCACATTCAAATGGGGAGATAGTTGAACTGTGTCTTGAAGAAAGCCAAGAAAACCAAGTGAGTGTGGGGGAGAAAGCAT
>NW_027186296.1:26089593-26289729 GCF_028583685.1 Petaurus breviceps papuanus
TCTTGAAGAAAGCCAAGAAAACCAAGTGAGTGTGGGGGAGAAAGCATTCTAGGCATGGGAGGGGATAGTCTGTGCAAAATTATGTCAGTAGATGATGATGAGTTTATGAAATTACAAGCTGGCCAGTATCCCTGAAATGTGTGGAGGCAAGTAATCTATAAAAAGACTGCAAAAGTATAAAGTAGCCAGGTATAAAAAATTTTAAATGTCAAAAGAGTTTCAACTTGAATCTGGCATAAATAGGGAGTCACTGAAGCTCAACGAGTTGGAGTTGGTGACAAGGGAGTGAGTTATGATCAGACCTAAACTTTAGAGAAATCACCTTGGCAGCTAGGTGAGTGGAGAGTAGACTGAAGTGAGGAGAGAACTGAAGGACACCAATCATCAGGCTACTGCAATAGTCTAGATGATAAGTCATGAGGGCCTAAATTAGGGTGGTGGCAGTATGACATATAAGACAGACACTGGGAAGAGAGAAATGGTAAGATCTGGTAAAGGATAGGACAGGAGGGGTAAATGACATGAAGAGAAAGTTGAAGATGATAGTGAGATTGCAAGCCTGGGTGCCATTCTTAGCAATAAGGAAATTAAGAGAGAATTTAGGGGAAAAGGAAAACTGGATTTTCCATATCTTGAGTATGAGATGCCTGCAGCATATACCTTTTGAGCTGTTCAAGAGGCAGTTGCTGATAGAGGATTGTTATTCCCCACCTCTCAAAGCAGCAAACATAATTTGTATTTAACCCTTAAGCTAGTTTTAAGATTCCTTGTAAGGCAGTTTTCCCCAACTACTTCCAAAATCCAAAATCCCCTTTTGTCAGTGCTAAAAAGTATATGTAGAGAGGAGAGCATAACAGTTCCTTAAGCACACTAAATATTCAACAGAAACGGCCTAGCATAGTTTCCATTTCTTATAGCCACTTGGTCAAAAATCTCCTTTAATTCATGATTCTCCAGTTAACCTCCACTTCCCTTGTTCTCCATCTAAGAACTTTATGTGAATAAAAGAAAACCCAATCACTGAATAATTACGCTATTAAATTAACTATGCAGATGAATACTGAAATAAGACTCTATATGTTTATTTTCAATGACATTTCAATGTTCAGAAAATTCTTTGTAGCTATATTTTTGATTATTGGATTATAAACCAGGATATGCAGGCTTCAAAACCTAAACTTTTTACCTGTATACTCTGGGGCAAGATAGTTAATACTATTGGCTTTAATTTTCTCAATAAAAGGATAAAGGAAGGTTGGATTAACAGTATTTTCTAAAGTCCACTTATGCTATGATTTTTTTTAAAAGGTACTAGGTTCTAGAATCATATTTAGAGCAGGAAAATTATCATTGAGATTATCTAATACAAGAGTTCTTTGCCTGGGGTCCACATACCTAAAGAGGTCTGTTAATAGTGAACTGAATTGCATGCTTTTCAACTGACTTTTAAAAAATACTTCTCAGAAGGGGTTCATAGGTTTCACTTGTTAAAGGTAAAACAAAGCTTAAAAGCCCCTGATCTAGTCTAATTTTTTAAAAATACACAAACAAACTGAGATCTAGATGGCTAACTTGCCTATGGTTGCTCACGTAATAGTTAATATACAAGCCAAACAAGGTTCACAAAATCTTCTTTAATGGAATATAGCTTGGGCGGCTAGGTGGCACAGAGCACTGGCCCTGGAGTCAGAAGGACCTGAGTTCAAATCTGGCCTCAGACACTTAACAGAAAAACTAGCTGTGTGACATTGGGCAAGTCACTTAACCCCAATTGCCCTCCAAAAAGAAAAAAAAAAGATGGTATATAGCTCAAGTCAGAGGACCTCAGTTCAAATCCACCGCTGATACTTACACTTCATCTCCCTAGGACTCTCTTCAGGGAAGAGAATAAATAACTAGAAAAAAATATGATTATAAAAGTTTGGTGCTTGACTTCTTACCAAGATAGCCACTTGAACAGGAGGCAGGCTATCCATTAATACCATAAAGTCTACACCAAACCAAATAATGCTCAAGATTATTACATAAGAACCTGCAGTAAGAGACTTATACTTGTTAACCAGAAATCACTTCATGAAATATACAGTGAAACTGGATTTATTACAAGAGAAATTGTATTTCCACGTAAATTTCCACGTAAATTCCATGCATGTGGAACTCCTATACCAAGTACAAAGGAGGTCACAATCTAGGCAGAAGCTTGCATATTTATGAGTTGCAACAAATGGTAAGAAGTAGAGGGCAACTCAAGAAGACAAGTTGGTTTCAGGGCAACATACTCTATAATTGTGCAAAGTCAGACACCTAAAGTCAATGAAAAGGGGCAAGAACTGAATAAACCAAGTACCAATACAACCAAGAAATGAGAAATACATAGTCTGAAGAGCTCTGTATCCTGAGGCAACAAGTGTGAAGGGGTCCCATGACAAAGGGGAACCTTAAAAGGAAAAGTCCTAGGAATGTCATACTCAAAATTTAGAACTCCCATATTAAAGAAAAAAATACTTCAATCCATTCAGAAAGAGGCAGTTCAAGTACCAAAGAACTACAGGAAAGATCACAGGACATTTGGAAGCTTCTACTAGTTGATCTTGGAATGAAATATTCCATAAAGTGAAAGATGCAGGCTTACAACCAAGAATAATTTACCCTGAAAAACTAAATAATCCTACAGAGGGGGAAAAGAATACACTTGGAACAGAGAACATTTAAGCATTTCTGATGAAAAGATCAAATTTAAGTAAGAATTTTGAAATATAAAAACACAATAGCCAAAAGACACTGAGAAAGTTAAAATTTATCTGAGCAAATGGAAAACACTAAACACACACACACACAAAGTCTGATATAGAAATATATCAAACTCAACAGAGAAATGAGACAGGATGGGGGGGTTGGAGTTTAAGAGAGAGAGAGTAATTATCTTTGAGGGGATAACCAAAAGCAAAACAAACTTCCTGATCCGAAATGGATATGTAAAGGGAGTAGGGGTAAAGAAAGGAGCTAGAATCTAAAATGGTGATGCTTTAGATTGTCTCTTAAATGACTGGGTAATGGCAGGACAAATTGTGGTATATGAACATAATATTGTGCTCTTAGTAATGACAAGAGAAAATTTCAGAGAGTTCTTAGTAGGAAGAATAAGCACAGGGTGAAGTGAGCAGAACCATGAAAACAGTTTATATAAGGACAACAACATGGTAAAGAAAAACTACTTTGGATAATTAGAATGCCAATCAAGCAATGAATAACCATGTCACTGAAGGACATTAAATGAACTGATACCCACCTTTCTAACAGGTGATGGACCAGGGATGTGGCCACTGTGTGTGTTTTGCTTGGCAATGCTTATTTGTTATAAAGTCCCAACCCCCCACCATCCCATTTTTCTCTCAGTTGGGGGAGGGGAAAGTTTAAAGGGGCTTGGGGCTTAGCAATATTGATGCCAAGAAAGGGGCCACTGAAATATTTTTAAGAATGCACACAAGAAAAGAGAACAATGTTCATTCAGAAGGAAGCACAAGTTTGAAAAGTAAAAAAAAAATTTTTTTTGCTTTTTGGAGGGGCAACTGGGGTTAAGTGACTTGCCCAAGATCACACAGATAGTGTTAAATGTCTGAGGCCTTATTTGAACTCAGGTCCTCCTCACTCAAGGGCTGGTGCTCGATTCACTACGCCACCTAGCCACCCCAAGTAGAATTTATTTAAAAAACAAACAAAAAAACAAACACAAATGGTGTGATTATGGGCATCCACGGGTTTCATCTAAAATCCTTTTTTTTTTTTTTTTGGTACAAAATATGGAAAACTTTTTTTGGTGTTTAAGTTCAAAATTTTAAAAAGTTAAAAGAAAAACATAAATAGAAGATTAGTATTCAATTAATCCACACTCAAAAGAAATTATGGAACAAAGTCACTACTTACAAAAGAATGCTGAGAAAACAGGATAGTTAAATATTTAAAAGGGCCTAAGGGGTTGGATCTACATCTCATTATATACTGCAATCAACTGATCAGGTAACAAAAATTTAATATCTCCCCCCAAAAAAACAAAATGAAAACAAAAACAAAAACTCTGAAAGAAAAGAATACTCTATTTCAGAGACCTCTAACCTCACAATACTGCACCGGCTGTCTGTTCTCACTTCCACTTTTCAGGATCCCTTCTGTTCAACACTCTGTTTAAGTGCAAATTTTTCCGATAAAGAACACTGCTGTTCTCTTCAGTGAAAATATTTACCTGTCTTTATTTTGCATATACTTTATGTTCTCGTTATCCCCCCCTATACCATGTTAGTAACTTGAGGAGATGGACTGTTTCATTTTTGTCCTTGTATGGCCAATGCCTACAGTGCCTGACACATAGTAGGATCTTGGTGGATGGAAGATTCACCTGGCAAGTGATCTTTTTCAATAACAAAGAAGCAGTCAAGCATTTAAATAACAATTAAGTAAGGTATTAAGCAAAGAACCGGAGACACAAAGACAAAAGCTATCAATTAGCACTTACTAAAGCAAAACAACCCCAGCCTAAGAAGATTACATTTCAAGGGTGGAAATACCACAGTATGGTTAGTGAAAAATGTGCTGGATTTGGAGAGAGGACATGGGTTTAAATCCCTGATCTGCCATTTACTAATTATGTGATTTACCTTGGACAAGTCCTAACTTCAGTGAGCTTCAGTTCCCTTATCTGCAAAATGAGGGGGTCTTTAAGGACACTTTCACTTCTAAATCTAATTCTGTGCATATATTTAAATATACACAAAACCCACCTAAAGCAAATAAAGTTGGAGGAGAAAGCATTAACAGCTGGGAAGGACCTGGAAAGGCTTCACACAGAAGATGTTTTTGAGCTAAATGTTGAAGGAAATCAGGGATTCCAAAAAGCAAAGGTGAGGATAGTGACAGACAGGCGATGACTGGGCTGAGAAGGAAACAATTCAGGCATTTGATTTTTAAGGAATACTGCAAAAGGCAATATGGAATCACTGACAATTCTGAAACATAGGAGCTACAGAACCAGAATGATACTTTAAGAAGATTATTTGAAGTGCAGTAGGTAGAATTGTTTAATGGACACCAAAAACAAGGAAGGTTAGCAAAGTTTTATAATAGTAAAAGAAGAAATGAGGACTCAACTAACATACTGGCAGCAGAAAAAGAAATGAAAAGATGAAGGCAAATAGTTAAGAAAGAATAAGACCTTAATGACATGAAGATCAAGGAACGAGGAAGAATCAAACTATGATTCTCCAAGGTTTCAAGTCTTAATGAATGGTAGATTGGCATTAATGTATGAATAAAACACTAAGCAGTGGAAGGTGGGAGAAAATATGGAACTCAGTTTTAGAGAGAGTTGAATTTGAGGTGTGTGGGAGACATCAAGTGGGAAAACATGTAGTGGCACAAAAGATACATAATCCTAGAGGACAGGAGAAAGACCAAGGCCAGAAGTATAAATCTGGTACTCTTATAATTGGAGGTTATAGCAGAATCTAAAAAATAAAATTCTTAATCTAACCTCCTGCTTAATGTAAGAAATATTGTAGAGATACAGAAATTGTTGTATTCTTCTGATTTCAACATTACACAAGAAAAATAAGTAAAATAAATATTTAGCCTCATTTACTCATCCTCCAAAGCAACAGCTGGATACTATAGCCAGTCTCCAACCCTTCTAGTAATATCTAGTTTACCTTACATTTTTGAGGGTTCAGTTTCTTTGAAGTTTTTCTTTTGGGTGACTTTTTCCCCCTTTCCTTCTCCCTAAATGATCTCAAAAGGTTCTGAGCACATGCAGTTGGCTGGACAAGAAATATGACCAGAACTGAAGTCCCTTGGCTCCCAAGGCCAGTACTCTTTCCACTACACCATACTACACAAACAATGCTTTAAGATGGGAGGCTCAAGAAGCCAACAATGTTAGCTAAGACTATCCCGTCAGCAACTGTATATATTGTATAAACCTGGGAGAGTAAGAACAAAACTGCTTCAATTACTGATGCATTATTGATTTAGTCAATATCTACAAAGATGAAACATAATGGACATATTGTTCAATTACCTCAAAAGAATTCTTTATTGAGGAGAAGAGAGGAATGTCAAAGTTTTCCTTACAACTTAGTGCTGGTTTTTAGTAGGTTGATTATTTTCTTCTGATTGTTTTTAATAATGTGTTGAGTCTTCGAAGCTTTGCCTACCCTTGAATAACTATGTGATGCACTAAATGTATTCAGATCTGTCTTGATTAATCCTGCATCCTTGCTGCCCTGGTCAGTATGTCACCCCAGTGACCCACATCTATTTCATAAACATGCCAACACCCCATGAGTTGGCTGAGATTGTTACTCCCATCTGGACCATTTTCCCTCTTCATATCCACTTATCTAATGTTTGCTCATCCTTCCATGTCTGGGCTGATATCCTAGATCTGACACTTCCTAGCTATATGTAACTTTGGATAAGTCAATTCACTTTTGTTTCCTCATCTGTAAAATGGGGATAATAATACTTATACTACCTACCTCAGAGGATTATTGTGAGGATAAAAAAGAGATAATGAAGATAGACTATATGTGCATTCTAGCTATTACCTAGACCACAAAGTCTTTTCCAAACACTCCAATTGCCAAACTGGTCTCCTTTTTTGAAACATGTGACTTTCATAATCACAATTACTCAGTACTTAACTGTTCTAGACATATTAGTTCTGTCCAAGCCAAAATGTAACCATTTTGAGGGGAAATACCATCTTTCATGTCTCAATTATAAGTCCTTTGGGAACAGAGAGGCAGCTGCACGGTGCAGTGGACAGTGTGGTACTTGGGAGTCAGGAAGACCTGAGTTAGAATCCTTCCTTGAGACACTTACTGGCTATGTAAACACAGGCAAGTCACTTAATCTCTCTGTGCCTCAGTTTTCTCATCAGAAAAACAGGAATAGAGGTGGCTACATGGCGCAGTGAATAGAGTAGCTGACCTGGAGTCAGGAGGACCTAAGTTCAAATCTGGCCTCAGACACTTAACACTTACTAGCCATGTGACCTTGGGCAAGTCACTTAACCCCAACTACACTACCTTTCCCCCTCCAAAAAAAAGGGGGGGGAGGAGAAAAGAAAAGAAAAACAGGATTAATGAAAGTACTTACCTTGCAGGGTTGTTGTAAAGATCAAATTAAATATTTGTTGTAAAAAAAATGCTTTATACAGTCCTAACTCCTCAAGCTAGGGATCACTGATTTAGAACTAGAAAGGAGCTTAGAGGTTATTTAGTTAGACTAGAGAGTATAACTCCATAAGCTGTACAGCTGAGAAAACAGTAAGGGCCAGAGAAGGACTTGCTCACGGTCCTATAGGTAGTAGCAGCAGAGCCAGCATTGTAACCTAGGACCTCTGGCTCCAAATCCAGTACACTTTTTTTTTTCTAAAGCAATCGGGGTTAAGTAACTTACTCAAGGTTACATGGCCAGTTATTTCTGGGTGTGGTGCTAAGTATTTGAGCCCGGATTTGATCCAGGTCATCCCGACACTGGAGCTGGCCACCCATAAGCAATTGCGGTTAAGTAACTTGCTCAAGGTTACACGGCCAGGTGTTTCTGGGTGGGTGCTAAGTGTCTGAGCCCGGGATTCGATCTCCAGGTCTTCCAGTGCTCTTACTCGCTGTGCTACCTGGCCGTCCCCTAAATCCAGTGCACTTTGCACTGTACCATGATGCATGAATTGCCAATAAAGCCAATTAGTTTACTTTTATAAAATGTGACTTTTTCTAGAAATTTTCAGCAAGTCATATACAGGAATGGAGAAAAGAATCAACCAATTTTGCCCTTCTCCTAGTGTGAAGAAGGCGGCATGGAGGATAGGACATTTAAGACGACAAAAGATGAATTTTTAAGTGGTAGTGTGAGACTACTGATAAAACTCAGTCCAAGGTAGGCAAACTGCAAATAAAACTTCAAAGATGTCTGGTGAAGGAGAAAAAAGAAAATAGTGTAGTGTAAGTAAAGTCAGGTTAGAAAAAGTTCTGAGCTCAAGTTCTTGTTGTTTTTTTTCCCCCCTTTTTTGGAAGGCAGTTGGGGGGTTAAGTGACTTGCTCAAGGTCACACAGCTACTTTCTGTATTAAATGTCTGAGGCCGCATTTGAACTCAGGTTGTCCTGACTCCAGGGCCAGTGCTCTATTCACTGTGCCACCTCACCACCCCCTCAAGTTCTTTTGAACATGACACTGTTCAATATGACAAAGAGGTCTATGGTAAAACTCTGCAGCGTAGGTGGAGTCCAGAAGGAAGTCACTAAAGTAGAGCTCAAATAATTTGTCAAAGCAGAGCTGTTTGATTGGTCAACAATACTGATGTGCTGTAAGTCCTAAAGGTGATGGCAAAGACAAGACAGAAAGAAGGACTGCAGGTAGATGCCTGTCAGTCAGGAAACATTATCTTGGATTTCAGTAAGTAATGACAATAAAAAGGAGGAGCTAGTACAAAGGCAAACTCATGAGCCACAAGAAAATGCATTACCATTATTCATTTTTGGTCAAAAACATTATTATCCAAAGCTGACAACCCGAATGTATCAATGGACTTAAATTAATTCTAAATGTTCCCCCCCAAACCAAATCTACCTTCAAAGGATGAAACTCAGCCCACTGACAATTCAGAGAAGAATAAAGTAAAGGATCCAAAGCAATTCCAAACCTGAAGTTCCAAAAATATTTTAAGTGATGTAAGAATAACTGACTTGTCTTCCAAAATGACTGGAAATGCTTGAATTTATTCAAAACAAAGAAGTCAACATCATCACATCATAGTCACTACAATGAGTTCTGAGTCAATTTTTCCCAATCAAACCCAAGAAGAACAAAAAATATCAATGTTTAGGCCCTATGCTAGGCTTCTCTAATCTGACTGCTTTTAACAGTCAATTCTCATTTGAATGGTTACCTAGATTGAAGGTTATATTGGGGGATACTATGGTTTTTATAAGCTTCTCAATCAACAGGTAACATGACTTTTATCGTATATGGAACAACAAACATAACTGTTTTCAGAAAACAAACCTACTGAAGTTCAGTGTTAACTAACAATTTACAAATATCAACTCATCTTACCTCATCATGTGATTTACATAGGCTTTACTACAGCTAGTGTTGTATCTGCATAAACTACAGTGGACATATGTAGGAAAATGGTTTGCAAAATCTTTTATTTCCGAATAACACTCAATGCACTTGTGAACTCCCCGACGATACCTTATGGGAACATAAAACAACAACAACAACAACAAAAATGAAAATAACATTTTAAAACTAAAACAGTAGGGGACCCATATGAATATTTTAATTCTTTAAGCCAAAATACTCAAATCAATATTTTTACAGAGACCAGAGACTTCTATTTTAGTGATATGTTTTGGAATAAGGATCCAGTAAAACTACAAAAATCTAATGGGTATAAAATTGAAAAGTATGAGTGACCATATCACCTGTACTTGCAATGTCAGTTAATACTTCTTACATGAATAAGCAGGGAGACAATAAGATTAACCAGTTGAGAATCAAGCAGGGTAAGATAAGTTTAGTACTAAAATATGGAAATTATAGATTAAACAGAACAATTCCAATAGTGCACAGCAGTGAAAGGAGCACCTTATTATTATCTGCTTGTTCTTCATGCCAAATAAAGCGGTCAGGCAGTGTCCTAGAGAGGTCTATTAAAACAGGGTGAATTTGAAAAAGAAACACAGAATTAAATTTTCATATGTAAGATCAAAACATTTTTGGAGATGACTTAATAAAAGATGTTACCTTAAATTCCGCAATGCTGTATTGACTTTATTTCTTTTTGTGCTCCCAGGGCCTGGCTTCTTTTGCACATGATATGTTTTTGATTTCGATTTGGATTTTGTCACAGTAGTTCTTGTACTGTTTTTTGCAGTGGTGCTTTTTGCAGTGGTGTTTTTTGCAGCTGTACTTTTTGCGGTTGTATTTTTAGTCCTTGGAGGAGATAGCTGAAGGGTAGAAGTGCTTGCACTAATGAAAGGTGCAGTTGATGCTCCTGCCTGAAGAGGTCCAACTGAAGCTCGGATTGTGACCTAGAAAAATAGAGGTTACTGAAATGTTTTGGAATTTTTAAGTGCTGTTATCAATATTAACACAATCATTCTTACAATATCAAAGCAAAGGAGCATACAGCATGTTGAAAATATCAGTCCCATAAATGAAAAACAGAAAATAGACAAACCTTTCACTTGTACTACACAAATACATACTGTTTCAACATCAATTTAATTTTACTTTAGTGTTCAAAATCTATGAACAGAAAGTGATATTGATTTAGAAGCAGACAGATATAAAGGATATGGAAAGAAACCACAGGTACGGCTAGGTGGCGCAGTGAGTAAAGCACTGCCCTGGAGTCGGGAGGACCTGAGTTCAGTTCCGGCCTCAGACACTTAACACACAAAAAAACTAGCCCTGTAACCTTGGGCAAGTTATTTAATCCTAACTGCCCTCCAAAAGGCAAAAAAACAACAACCACAGATCTTTCTATTAAGGATCATGGAGTTTGAACAAAATAATCTTTGCTTTTAGATTTTTTAAGTAATTTTGTATAATTTTGACAAATACATGGAAGAAACCTTGTTGGAGAATGGCCTTTAAGAGGGTGTTTTGCTGTTCTAAATAAGTCAGCAAATAATGAGATGTTTCCCCCTATCTTCCAGTAATTACGATAGGAAAGATATATTCCACTATGTAAAGTCATTTGTGAAAGCTTGCCTATTCCCTTCCAATACTGTCATCAAAAACATTGCTAATACATGTGTAGATTTGAGTAAATCTGTGATTTCATTCGAATAAGAAATTTCTGGTGAGAAAATTCTACTAATACCACAATGGATCCTCTCTGCATCTGAGAGCCTTGGTGGATTTACTGTGGCACTAAGAGATTAAAGTGTCCTTCAGAGGGTCACACAGCCAGTATGTGTGTCAGCAGTGGGCTGCATACCTAGGATTTCCTGAATTTCTGAGTTTTAAACTCACTATGTCATGCTACCCTTTCGGATATATTAATTTCATAAAAATCATATGAGTGACACAAAGACAAAAATCAAACAACTCTTTGCTCTCAAAGAGCTTACATCCAATTGAAAAAGCTTAATTTTATTTAAAACTTACTTTTGTTCCAGGAGGCAATCCTTCCAATTGTTTAGGTTTTTTAAATGTTCGATGTTGAGTTTTATGATCCATTTTCTCTTTGCAAGTCAAAAATTGTAGTCGGCACTTTGTACAACGATATATTCCTTTTTTCTATTTTTTTAAAGGGTAAGAAATTTAAAAATCTATTATCAGGCCTCTTATGACTAGAAAATGTCCTAAATGACTTAATTTCAAAGTTATCTGAATGAAATTTTAAAATCTTATATAGTTTATAAAATGTTCTTTTTTTAATAAGTCCTTACAAATAATATCAATGAATTGGAGAGATCTGACAACCTAAATTTAGTACTCATTTAAAATACTTTCACATGGATTAAAGATACTGAAGGTATACATTTAATTTTGGTGAGGAAAAATTATTAAAGTAAAGTTAATGCTTACCTATAACTAAAGAGATTTAAAGGAAGCCTTAATATGTAACTTCCACTAGAAGAGATGCCACATTTTTACTATAATAAATTAAATTAGTTTGTAATTTTGTCCAATTCAATTTTACAAACCAATAAAATACATTTTAAAAGGCATTAACAAGGGTGGCGAGGTGACACAGTGAATAGAGCACCAGCCCTGGAGTCAGGAGGACCTGAGTTCAAAACCCGGTCTCATATACTTAACACTTACTAGCCGTGTGACCTTGGGCAAGTCACTTAACCCCAACTGCCCTGCCTTCCCCCCTCAAAAAAAAAAATGGCATTAATAGTGGAATTTATGTATTTCAGGGGCCTACCATAACAAAATAGAGCTCTTTGGAGCGTGATATAGTCATACAAATTCTAAATTTTCAAAAGCTGTTACCTAGTAGTCTCAATTTGCCTCATTAATTCTCTTATTAAAATATGTCTGAACCAAAGTAATGTTTCTTGTCTGACTTTTCAAATTTATTTGTTAAGACCTATAAAGCTCCTACTGACACTCTACCATACCTATGATGAAAAAAGCATTTGCTTTAGTGCCAGAAGAACTGTTTGAATTCCTACTGCACTTCTTAGTTCTATAATCATGGAAAAGAAATCACTTCAACCTCTCTGTGCTATCTTTTCATCCATAAAATGTGAATGTTTCACCTGATCATCTCCCAGAAGCTCCTTTCCAGCTGATGCCTATGATCCCATAAACATTCCATTATCTTAATAAATCCTGTTGCCTCCCACTTGTATTTATCCTTCTCATTGCTGCCAGATTAATCTTCCTTACAAATATATTAATTATGCCATCCCTATGCTGAAAACTCCCTACCAAAATAAAGTCCAAACTTCTTAACCTTCAAAACTTCAAAGACCTTTAAAATCTTATTCCAACCTTTCTTTCCAGACTGGTTTCACACTAATTCACACCTTAAAACCAGTTATTTTTAACCATTTTTTTTGTGGCACACAGAACCCTTGGGTACTACTGAAACCTATAAACCCGTTCTCAGAATATGTTTTTAAGTGCACATCGTGAAAAAACATAGGTTCACAAAGGAAACCAATTATATTGAAGTATTATGAAAATGTAACAAAATAAACAAGTAAATAAAAATAAGTTCAAAGAACCCTAGGTTTAAAAGCTACATTCAAACCATAATATACCACTGATTTTAATAGAGACTACAAACATGATTGGTTTTTTTATCTGTTTTTGTATACTACATTCCTAACCAAGAAATGCCTTCCCTCTCACCACAACCACCCACTCACTCACCTGCTGAAATCCTATATATCCTTTGAATTCAAAATGGTTTAAATATTGAAAAACTAAGAGATTCGTTAAAAGTAGTTAACAAATGTTTAGATTTAATAGAACATAATTAAATGATATGTTTTTTTCTAATCCAGCATTTCCAATTTTGTGATTAGAAGGTAGGTCCTCTGATGGTAAATCCAGTACTCAGTCTGGAACACACTCCCTTTAACTTAAGAGGAATTTTCCCACCACTGATATTTGTTGTTCACTAGGCATAAAGTAAACCTTTTCCTTGACACCAACTACATGAATCAAGTACAAGACAAATCAAGAGAAAAATGTTCCAAGCTAGTAGTGCTACAGCACTCTTGGTGGGATAAGGAGAAGAGGACAGGAGATTGAAAAGGGGATAATGAGTATGTTGTTGTATGAAGTTTATCTCTATACCTCTTCCTTAAGGCAATTATCAGTTCCCTTCCCCTATCTCCCATACCCTTGCCTCCCTTCTCCCAAATACCCAACATGCATAAAGACCATGCCTGGAAACTCATCCTTCCATTCAACCCCAGGAAATTTTATCATTTAACAGCATCATAACTAGAGAGTAGGCTTGCAGGGTAGTTGGATGTTAACTACCCATATTAACTGAGAATTTTACCTGTAACTCATTATTTAGCCAAAGCTTCAATTTTGACCACTGTCCTGAGCATTATCTTGTATTTCAGTCAAGATGGAATTAATAACAAAGAATGTTTACTACCTTACCTGATGTTTCATATAATGGTGCATGTATGGTGTTGCAAGTTTAATAACTTTGAGGCAAAATGGACAAAGCAAGTTCTTAGTATTTTCATGAGAAGTTCTAAAATGTGTTTCTACATCAGAAAACGATGATGATCTATAATTACACACCTAGAAATAAAAACAATACTCAAAAACCTTGAACATTTCTATCTGAAATAGTTAAAATCAAATGATCAAAAATGGGGAACCCAGCTTACAATAAATAAAATAACATTAAAATTAGACTCATTATTCAACAAAACCTCATTTTCTATTTTTGAAAGTGATGGCAAGGAGCATTGTGAGTTGTTTAAAAAAAAAGGGTAAGGAATACTGTTAACCCAAAACTCTAGATGCCCTTTAGTACTTGTTATATATATGGATTATCCAAAAATTCTTCAAAAGTGTTCTCTTCCTATTTTCAGTTCTGACTTCATGTGTGGAATTCTATAATTTCACTATTATTTCTTTTCCTTTATTTGAAAGCTACATTCTAGGTATTTGAGGGAGCCACTTCTCTTTATCTAGTATCACTTTGTTTTAGAGAATATTTCTCTAAAATTTTTTTTTGAGTTTTGAGGTGATACTGACATTTGGTTTAGATATCCTGACAATTACCACTTACTATTTCTCGATTAACTAGCAAGTTTTATTAAGCATCAACTATGCACAAGACTCTATGCTAGTGATATTACCTAATAAACACTTTTATCTCTCTACAGAGATAAACCTAACCATTAACAGATAATTTAATATTTTTCCTAAAGCAGTTAAAATTAAGTTAACTGAGAAATACATAAATTTGTAACAGAATTTTCATGTACCTGACAAAAATATGGCATTTCACCAGGTTTATGATTGTCCTTCATATGTTGTAAAAGAACTTGCTCTGTTTCAAATGATAACTCACAGATTTTACAAATAGCTAAAAGAGAGAAAAAGCATTCAAGATATAACATTTTAAAAAATATTCTACACATAACTTATTCATATTAATCCTCTAAAAAGTACAAATGACATTATTTTAAAAATTTACCTAAAATATCTGTAAGTTGTGGAACCTGAGTTTTCTTATTTAGTTGCCTCAATGCTAATTGTTCAGGCTCACACACAAACACGGACACAGACACACATTCTAGCTCTAGCTCTGGCAAGGGAACTTCTACTTCATGGTAAAAATTTACTACAATAGGACTCCCTTTCTTATAGATAATTCATAATGAAAAGCTACCAAAAGTCAATTATGCCTTGAAATTCAATTGTTATATAGTCTAATTTTTCTAAAACGACACTTTCTTCATTTTGCCTCCCCATTTCAGAATATCAAACCAAATGACATACAGTGCTTAAATGAAAATGTAACTTACTAGAAAACTCATGGGGGGTATGTGTACTTTCAATGTGACATTGCAGCTGGAAAGGTGTGGGAAATTGACGATAGCAATGTTGGCAAGTCGTGTGGTTTTCCCAGCTTTCGCTGCTCTGTTTCTCAAGTTCCAAATGGTGTTTCATGTGGTTCATAAACCTATAAGTGATTGTCAATAGGTGCAAGATTGTAGTTTAAAAAAAAAAAAAGAAACACTCCTCACAAATTAATGTATTAATGTGTAAGGCTACTTCCTGAAAAATGTGTTTGCATTATTATTTAAATCTCAGTATGCTTGAAAAAAAAATTAAAGTGATATTGATTTTATATCTTAGTATTTAATGGTTTCAATCATTTTCATAAGCACCAGTTTTTTCTCCATTAAAATTTTTTAATCTACCAATTTGTTCATTAGTTATCTAATTTGGTTTTAAAAATACTACCTAAAAGTTTTACTCAATATTTTTAAGTTTTTAAAAAATCTTTAATGTATTATATTGAAGGGGAAGAAGAGAAGAAATTGGAAAAACAGTAGCCTTGTTTAGTACAAGTAAAATACTATTTACAACTTAAAATATTGAAAGGAAGGAAACTCTACCCACCACTAGCAGTTATAAAACCATAAGAACAAACACTCTGAAGGTCCTGACAGTATGCAATATATGTCAGCTACTTAAAAGATAAAGTACTAGTATTTTCACTTGTGTCTTTGTTTCTAAGTACATGTAATAGCCATTTTAATGCCTACAATTACAAGAACCTTTTGTTTTATTTAATGACACTGGTTTAATGTTAGTACAGACTCTTCATTTTAACTTGCAGACTGTGCCCCTGGTAGGTATCACCTGGTTTTCAGTTTTGCTCTATCAGCTTCCTTAAAAGGCTTCTTAGGAAAAAGAACTTTCACTGTCAGACAGAGACTAGATAGAAACGGGAATACCTAATAAAACAGTTTACTGAAGCTTTTCCCCCCTACATCTGAAACTAAGACTATTCAATCAAAACAACAATTCTTGGATTATGTAAACGATCAATAATTACTCCTGTGAATCCCTTAAGGGAGCTGTTATGAAACTATGTGATGTTATCAGTTTAGATGATAAACAATAATGAATAATGCTCTTTTTGTGCCTCAGTGGAATATAACCCCTCTTAGAGGGGTGGCAGTATAGTATTCATTAAATCTGAGGTTTACATTTTCTAATTAATACCTAAAGTCCTTTGCAAATATAAGTGCTATTGTAAACTAGATATATGTGTATAACATATAACAATTTTATTTAGAGAAATTAACTAGTAAAGAAATTGCCAATTCTTCCTTTTAATGTAAGAAAAACGTATTCATATAAAATAATTTCTTACCTATTGGCTGTCTCCAAGTTGTCATGACAGTTGACATCAGTGGATTTAACTCCTCCTACCAGTAGGAGACAGGAAAAAGCAAAGCTCCTGCAACACTGCTCTCCCAGGGCGGGGAATGGGTATCTGAGCTTTCTTAATTAAAGCAGAATAAGATAGCCCTGACTGTTCTTGGTGGACACTAAAGTGGTGGCCATGAAACCTCAGACTAAAGTCATGTATGGACCAAAAAAGGAGGCATCATAGTGCCATTTTTTCAAACAATATAACTCAACTTTTAATGGGCCAGCCTACCCAAGGAACCACTGAGAGAAGTATAAAACAGTTAACTAAACAGAAGAGGAACTTACTAAGTAGTTTTAAAAAAAGGTTCGATGGACGGGCCTTGGAGATTATGGAGTCAAATCCCCTTATCTGATTAATGAGGAAAATGAGGTCCAATGAAGAAAAGAGACTTGTCCAAGATCACAAAGGTAACAAGTGGTGGAGTTGAGACTTAAGCCCAGACACTTAATTTGAATGCCAGCAGACTTTGCATTAACACTAACAGGCCTGTGTTCACTTTCGAGATTTATGAAATAAAACTTATTGGCCAAAATGCCACTTTCCCCTCTAAATCAGCAATCTCTTAAGTGAAGCTTTCCCAATACCTTCAACTGGAGGTTCCTCCTCTCTTAAATTTAAACACTCTGGAATTGTTTGTATTTATTCTCTGTATGTTTATTATTTGTACACTTACATGGTTTTCTGCCCTGCTAGGATATGAGCTCCTTACATAAAGCAGGAAATTAATAAATGTCTATTATACCTTTCTCAGCCCCTCTACCCAGCCACTTCTAAAGAGGTGGGAGGATCTATTTGTGTGAAACATTTCATATATTGTTCTTTTTTTATGTAGTGATTGGTTTTGCTGAGTTTTCTGGTCTTTTTTTTTTTAATTGCTCATTCAAAAAGGATGGCACTCTGAGAGGGGATAAAGGAATATAAGGAATATTTTTAAAAAATTCTTTCTGAATGTTTGTAAAATGGAATTGTTCTGATTTCCCAAGGTCTATGAAATACTAAGAAAGCTAATCTTGCTATGTTAAAAGGAATGGACAAAGATGGAAAGGATTTTTTTTAATTGTTGTTAAAAGGAAAATGTGCAAGTGGTCAGATTATTTCTAACTTCTAAAACAAGTCAGGCCTTTATCAGAAATTAAATTAGTCACAATTTTTCTGTTGATTTGATAGATTTGCTTTCTCTTTTTTACTAAGGCATCTTAGTGATAAAATGGAAAAATGAGGGCAAATGGAAGAAATAGGACCAAATCATATTATAAAGTTTCAGGGCTATGGCTTAAAACATAAAGTTCCAGCTGTGGCTAATTAAAAATCAAAGAAAAACAGGTGTGAATATCAAATGGCACAACATATGTGGCAAATGCTGTGAAAAATATAAGGCACTATACAAATATGAGATAGAATTACCACCATCCCTGGGAAATTTTATCCCTGAATTCATGTTTATATCAAACAGGGTTTTACTAAAGTGTAGAGGGAAGAAGGAGGAAGAGGTATAGTCCCAGAGGTATTCTTCAGCCAGCAAAGAATGCTAATTACTTTTAATAGTCAAGTAGTATATATGGATCCTTAGATAAACATTAAATTATCTCCAAAATTGGGTTGGGAGCTAATCAAAGTATCAAATGACAGTGATAACAAATTATTTTCTATGATATCCCAAAGATTAGATGAATAGCAAGGATAATTTACCTCAGACTTACATAAAAGCTCTCTGCAGTATTTTTGAAAAACTTTTGAAAAATATTTTAATTTTTACAGGAAAAAATTAAAAATAATTTCAGGAAATTCACCTGAGCACACCAAAATATTAAACTGAGTTTCTCTGCTTCTCTGGGACTTACAAGTTTTCCAAATCTGCTTTGAGTGTATGGTTTTCAAAAAATATACCTCCTAACAAATAGTGATCTATGAAGAGTAAAATGATACAGAGGAAAAAATACTTTTTATTTTCTCCTTAAAATAGGAATGAGAATGCAGCGGGAAAGATAACAGAAGAGCCAACACAATAACATTCTGCAATACATTATATGTTACATATTCTTTTTAGATAGTCTGTCCAATTGATCAAACTAAGTTTGTACCATATGTGAGAGTTCAGTACTGCAAAATCTTGAAGGAACAGTCCTGCCTGTATTGTTAGAATCCAAGATCCTTGAGAAGAAGGGATTACTCCATTCTTTGTATTTTTATCTAGCACAATGCCTGGCATAAAGTAGGTGCTTAATAAATGAGCAAAATGATGTATTCATAAGGATTTTCACAACCAAAATCTGAACTACTATCTTAAGTAGCCTACATTGGTCTAACAACCATGCTACTTCTCTGAATTAAAACTGGGCCTCAGACACTTAACAAATACACAAAAAATCCTCACATCCTAGGACTAGTTTTGCTACCTCCTAGTCACACAACCTTGAGCAAGTCACTTACTTCTGGGAACCTCCATTTCCTCATGTGAGAAATAGGGGTATTAATAGTAATAGCTAGGTTCTAATAATATTTTACTTTTGCACTACACTTTATAGAGAGGCCGTATTGCATACTGGCTAGAGCCAGCCTGGAAACCAGGAATATCAATCTGGGTTCCAGTCCTGACTGTAAAACATCCTGGCCAAAAACTCCAATGCTTAACTGTATCTATCTTTAGACATAACTCTCTAAAACCATCTCCTGCAGAGAAGGTGCTGCCAACCTGCATTGGTGGGACGTTTCTTCATCTGAGAGTTCTCTTAATCAGTGAAATTACAGATCTAGTTCTTATTAATCTCTGCCTACTTTGCAGAATTAGAAATACAAATTGAGACATTAGATATGTAAGTGCTTTAGGAAATTGTTAAGTGGAATTCAGGGGGTGGAAGTTATGAATTTATGTTCATTGGCATAGTGATGAAACCCTCTCTCTTAACATGATAAGCAACTCTTCTTCAATTTATACTCCTAAAGAGTTGCTTGGGGGAACTAAAAGTTTAAGTGACTTTTACAGGGTCATGCAGTCAGCAGGTATAAGAGGCTATACTTGAACCAAAGTCTTACTGACTTGCCCTCTAGCCACTAAGCAATGATGCCTCTCTAATGTGCTGCAGAAATATAAAATATTATTTTAAAAACCTTCAGTCTGGTAAATTTAAAGTCCCATGTCCTACTTTTCTTTCTACATTAAAAAAAATTCTACCAGTTAATTTTGACTCCATTTTAACTTATGAATTTGATAACATAAATGTAGGCTTAATTAGGGAAATTAAGGCTTTAGTGGGTTCTTTCATCCACATCCAGGCTGTACTTTTCATTTTGTTTTTATGACAAATCAAAATATTATTTCAACATCCCACTTACAACTAATTTCTAAAATAAGAACATAAGTAAATATTTAGGAAAGTCATTCTAATTATGCTTTGACACTAGAACTTAATCAACAAACACTTATTAAATGTCTACTTTGTGCAAGATATCATGCTGGGGGGGGGTCTACTGGGAATATATAATAATAAAAATGATAATATCTGATATTGAAGAACTCATATAATAACAATCTAAATAACTCATTACTCTTCCAGCTAGCATCACAAGTCATTACTCTTAATATAACTATCCATGTCCAGATGAAGAAATAATGCTATTAAGTTAAGAAACCTTGTTAAGTTCCCCCATCTATTTGAAAGGTAATGTGATTTTCCCCCCCAGTGGAGTTAAGTCTGAAAAACAAAGCAACCTGGCTAAAGTTCTACATGAAGCAAAAGAAAACCCTATTCTTTTTACAAACAAATTTATAATGGACTAGTAACAAGGATGACTAAATATTGTATTTATCTTAAAATCTCTCACAGAAAGAGAACTTGCTCTGGATGACAAAAGCACTACAAAATTCTGATGGTAAAAAGAAGATCAAAGACTTCTATAAGGAAATCAAAGAAACAGTCTACTTTAAATTAAGGAAAATAAGTTCCAAAGATAGCTACAAAAGCTTTGTGAAAGTTACTAAAATAAACTGATTAATAGACAACATCGGAAAAGGAATTGTCTTCTCCAAATTAAAACGGATTTTTCCTTTCATGATGTGTTTGACAAGGAAAAAGAGTGGAATGGACTGGTTCAGCCGTCAAGTTCCTGAACTGCAGGAACCTGAAAACAAAAGGGTTTTTTTGGGCAAGAGTTGCTGTTTTTTATTATCTAGTAGGAAGTGTTAAACCCACTTGTCTAGAATGGCACAAGACAATGCTGGCAAAAGAGACTTCAATTAAAAATATCTTACAGTCATGTAGTATTACTATTTTTCTAATAGCTATACAAGTGTTTACATACCTGATGTTATTTTTAAGTATTTTCAGGCAACTGAAGCATTTAAAGGTTGTGTGAGTCTTCTGTTCTTGTAGATTATCACCTTCATGTTTCCCATAATAAAAGTCATTAACTAACATGATCAGTTTTCCTTTATCAGCATCAGCAATCTTATTTTTATTTGCTGCACTTGAAAATTCAGTTTTATTAGATCCCCAAAAGAAGTTATTTACCCTTTCTGGACAGCAATACTAAAAAAAACAAAAAAACAAAAGTCTTAATTACTTTTGAAAAGTTAATCACCAAGAGACATTTCACCTAAAACTGAAACTAGAACTACCCTTATTCAATGACATAAAACATGTTTGGGGGTTTAACTCTTTAGATAGAGGCAATATTTCTGTACCCTGAAAAACAATGAGGTTCATATTTGCATGGCATTATATATTTAGAAAAGGAATGCAATTTTGAGTATTCTACTATATAAATCAGATTTCAAAAATATCTCATGTGGGGCAGCTAGGTGGCGCAGTGATAGAGCACAGACCCTGGAGTCAAGAGGACCTGAGTTCAAATAGGGCCTCAGACACTTAACATTTACTAGCCCTGTGAACTTGGGCAAGTCACTTAACCCCAACTGCCCTCTACCTTCCCCCCTCCAAAAAGAAAATTTTTTTAAAAACCTCATGTATTTAAATAAATCCTTCATTTCTAGTCTTCATTATTAGCATTCTAGTTTCAAAAATATCTCACGTGTTTAAATAAATTCTTCATTTCTAATCTTTATTATTAGCATTCTAATAATGCTTCCACATCAAAAAGCTATTTATCTTTCCTAGTTAAAGTCATGTCAACACATTTTTCTTAAATGATAATGAATATTAAATACAAATGTTTTATGAATTATGGTATCAATAATGACTTGGCATTAAAGTGTTATAAAAATATTACTGAAGACATGCAGGAAAAGAGGTGGGCCAATCAAATAAATGAGAGTGAAAGCCAACAGTGGTAACGGAATACTCAATATGTTAAAACATTAAGAGTAGGGGTGGCTAGGTGGTGCAGTGAATAGAGCACCAGCCCTGGAGTCAGGAGGTCCTGAGTTCAATTCCGGCCTCAGACACTTAACACTTACTAGATGTGTGACATTTTTCTCCAATTCCCTGCTCCAAAAAACAAAAACAAAAAAAAACCCAGTAAGAGCAAAGCTTTCATTTTATTGGATAGATCCTCTAGAGTGGGTTTATGTGAAAATTATGAGAATTATTCAAAATAAGAAGACAAAGAAGGGTTTCAAAATGCATCTGCATCAGTAGAGTGAATACTACATCAACAAAATCACAGATCCAAGAAATCACCCACAAAAACACCAAACAATTGAATGCAGTTATCCAGCATGAGTGGGGTGTTCAATTTAATTGAATATTCTGATTAATAAGTTTCCATAAATGCCACTCATATTCTGGAAAATTAGAATAAACTAACATATATAATAAAACCATTTAGAACATTGACATTGTATTTCTTAGATGAGTCAGATGCAGCATCATCACGATTACAAATATCTGCTATCATATACCATGAATGATCAGAATAATCAATTAAATTATTTATAGTTGATATAGATAAAACCAAGTCTCATCATACATAACAATATACATAACAAAAATCCAGAGATTAGAAGATCATTTCAAAATTCTGTCCCATAAAAAAATTTACCTTCATGTGATTTTTTAAAGGATCCAACAGATTAAAATGAATGTTACACTTTGGACAAGCTCTTGGGAAAGGTGGTCCATTTTTAGTTGAAGTAATTGTACCTAAAATGTATTAAATATATTTAATATCCAAATTTATCACTTTTATGTCTCAAAAATCTAATATGAAAATGTGAAAAATATAAATTTAAATATAAAATTAAATATAAATAATACATAATATATAATCAATATAAATAATAAAATTAAATATAAAAATATAAATTCCATACAATTTTAAAAATACATAATTGAGCCATCCTTTTTCTTCTTTAAAATTTCTATTTTTTCCTACTATTTTAATAGCAATCATAGCTCACTTCACTTTACCTTTTGAAGGTGAACTCTGTGACGGTGACTTTACTGAAGAGAATGGGGATGAGGGATGGGTTCCAGCAATACTTTCACTGGACTTGGGCTTCTTTGAAGTAACACTGTTTACTTCAGAAGTAGAAAGACGTTTTGTTACAAAGGAACTTTCACTCAGACCTATGATTTCAATGTAAAAAAAAATGTTTTATATATTAACAAACACACTATGATAACTGACATTTACACACAACATATACACACTAATATATAATATACCAATCATTACTAAAAACTTATTTAGAATGTTTATAATTAAAAACTATTTTCTAGCCAAAATGAAAGTTTGACAATTTCAAAATGTGAATAGCTGACTGAACATCAAAAATCAATGAGACACAACTCTAAGGGAAAACAGAATGGCTCTATAAAAATACTCATTTTCTACTAATTCAAGAAATGATGCTGTTTACAAAAGAAAATTCTTACCTGATTTTATCTAGGGATGGGAGCAAGTCAGAACACATTATTTGCAAATGAGAGAGAATAAGCAAAAGTTTCAAAAAAATAACATGCTCAGGGGACAAGTTTTCACCAATGCTTTCGCAAAACTCAGTTAAGTGCCCTGCTTTGGACTTAACACAATTATTTTGATTTGTTCCTAAAATTTTTAAAGGCCTTTGAAATGTGTTAAAGTTCACCTTCATGAACCTAAAAAATGATGATAAGGCACTTTCAGGCAAATTCCCGTACAATGGACAACTATTCCTTTGCACAAACAAAAAAACTGTCTGGAAAGGACCTTGGGGCTAAGCTAGCCAAACTCTCTCATTTTTATATAAGAGGAAAACAAGGCATAAGAAATTAAATGTCTTGCCCAAGGTCAAACAGGAAGTTTAGAGAGCAGAGCCTGGTTAAGAATTGATTTCCTTGCTCCCAGTTCAGTACTCTTTCTAATAAAATGCACTGCCCTCAACGGAAGGAACATTATGAGGCACTACCCAACCACCTGAAAATGGTTTTCATTCAAGTTTTTGAAAGCAGACTGAGGTTTCTATAAAGTCATAAAATGAAGTGAATTGGGGATACCTAGGATCTAATCACAGCATGGCATTGGAGTGTGTATGACCTTGGAAAATTTGTTTCTGTTCCACAGCAGTATATGAAAATAAATACTAACTTCCTATACTAAATAATTACAATTGCTTTATATACTCCTTTGAGTATTTTGTAACAAATTAACATGAAATAATATACTTAATATAAAAATTAACTCACTTGCTGCCCATTTAAAAATCTTAGTTGCATATCCTTATGCATTCTAATAATTCAAACGTGAATAAATTTTTTCAATATCTTAGCTTTCTTGAATAAAACTAAAATAGATTTGCCCATCAACTTTTCCATACAGGTTACATGGACAATTATGGCAGGAAAAATAACATCATTATACTGCTTGTCTCTTTAGTCAAAATCTGTTTGTCAATTGATGATTTTTCTTCTTTTTTACTTCTTTAAAAAACACGAAGACTGATACTGGAACTGATATATGCACACGGGCTGACAGCTGAGGTATCTGCATTTTTTGTGCAATCACTACATTAATGTTCTTCTGAACTGAGTTACTTGATCAAAAAACTTATGAGTACAAGTGGGTGCTGTTCTTGTAGTTCTAGCAACTGGATGTATTTGTGCAATTGGCTGGACAGGTTGGACAGACTGAGAAGAATCTCCTGTTTTCATACAGAAATTTTAAAAGCACTAAAAACCTCCAAAGGAACATACATGAAATTCACTTTAATTTAGTCCCTCAAGCCTTTCTGTTTACCTGTTATTAAACATACTATTCCCCACATCACTATCACTACTTATCAAAATTCTACCCATCTTTCAGAGGACAACTCAAATCCAACCTCCTCCATATATCCTTCTCTGGTCAACCAAGGCAGAAGTTCTTCATGAACTTTTGCAACATTACTGTGTGCAACTTATTTAACAACTGCAACATAACTGTCAATTTACAGTTTATCTCAACAGATTATAACTTCCTTCCATATAGGTACTATTTTTTGTACGTTTTCCACAGATCCTAGAGCATAGAGCCTTATATGTAGTAGGTGCTCAATGAATGAACAGAAAAGACTTTCAAAAATTAAGATGTAGCTATAACAGGAAACAGTGAATGACATCCTAAGCACAAGTTACTAACTTTGAGAGGGAAACAATTTCAGGTCACTATTATGCCTTTTTGGTCAATTAGTGCCCTAAAGCATGAAAAGCAGAAACCTGTAATTATCTGTGTCACAGCTTCCTTGGGAATACCGTGTTTCCCCGATAATAAGACACTGTCTTATTATTTTTTTTTTTGGACAGAAAAACACCAGAGTGCTTATTTTCAGGGGAGGGCTTATTTTAATGAACATTGACAGCAATTTTAATAAACAGGTAAATGTGAACAAAAAAATGTACCTTTATTCAATAATGAATTCAATAAAGAACAGGATGACACGCTCACTGCTGCAGCTCTGATTGGATGCAGCTCTGAGCGCAGCGTGCGTTTCACGGGGGGGAGGAAACGGTGCATACAGAGGGTACTGTAATGTAGCGTGTAGTGCAGGGGATCACCTTCACTACAGTAGCAATCTCAATAGGGCTTATTTTCGGGGGAGGGCTTATTTTAGAGGAATCTTACACAGTAAGGGGAGGGCTTATTTTAGAGGAATCTTGCACAGTAAGGGGAGGGCTTATTTTCGGGATAGGTCTTATTATCGGGGAAACACGGTAGTCCAAGTATGGTACCATCCAGATGACTCAGGGTAAACATCGCTTTCTTTGCATCACAAAAACCTGTCATAAGGTACAGGTGCCAAAGCACCCATACCACAAAACATGTAGGTATCTGGAAGCATCCACACTTACTAATGCAAAATTCAGTACTAATTCAGTACTAGTTCAGGACAGTCATTCTAACTTCTACTTTAAGTAAAATCCTTTCTACAACATACCTGTCAATTGATCATCCATCTTTTGCTTGAAGACTTTCTGTGAGTGCCAACTCCCTAGCTCCTGAGGTATCCATTTTGGACAGTCTCAACTATTAGGAATTTATTTTTCCATATATCAAACTTCAATTTGCAACTTGACAACTACCTAGCTGCTACAGTTTTTGTGATGAAAATAACTACAATACATAGGAATACTCCCTAACTAGTATTCCCTTTGACTTAGATATAGCTTCTAGCCTAGAGATGTTTGCTACCATGATGGATATAGCTTATTTCAGGTAGGACCATTTGGTGGGGCTCCCAGATACTAGCTCCTGTCTAATCCTCACTAATCTTTGCTACTTCCTTTTAGCTGATCTAAGTCTCTTGCTTTAGCCAAAAAAGTTTACTGTTTGGGAAACTTAGAGCTGAGAGGTCTTAATTACCTCTTTTATCATCTTTTGAAATAAGAAGCTATTGGGGCGGCTAGGTGGCACAGTGAGTAGAGTCAGGCCCGAAGTTGGGAGGACCCAACCGAGTTCAGTTTTGGCCTCAGACACTTAACACCCACACAAAAATACTAGCTGTGTAACCTTGGGCAAGTTACTTAACCCCAACTGCCCTCCAAAAAGAAAAAAAAAGAAATAAGAACCTATTACAACTATAACTTATACCTAAATTCCTCCTATCATCTTTCATTCTCCATTCTCCCTAGGCTGTTGGTACAGGTTTAAGAAAGAAATTTTTTTTTTTTTTGAAGAAAGAAATTTTCTATATGGAGTTGGGAGATACATATATAGTGACATCAAGATCTTGACATAGATTATAGCCTGAATTTTTTCTAAGTTTTCCTTTCTCTTTGCAAAAATCATTTTATTCAATAAATATTTATTAAGTCCCTATCCAATGCAATGAGTTTAGTTTAAAAAAAAAAAGCTCAATTCAAACATTTATAAGTATCTGCTATATGCTGAGCACTGGGGATATAATGCCAAGAAGGAAAAATAGTGCCTATTCCAAAGAACTTACATTTAATGGATATAACATATAAATAAATACAATATAATTTGAAAAGGAAAAGAATGCTACCAAAGGGGAACAGGTAAAGCTCCCTAGAGGAAGTTAACACTTGATAGGAGTCTTGAAGAAAGTTAAGGATGCTGAGAGACAGAGATGAGAATTCCAAGCATGTGGGAGCACATATGCAAAAGATACTAAGACAGGAGGATTGCCAAGTCTGGGGAACAGCAAGGTGGCCAGTTTTGTTGGAGTTTATAAAGGTAGGTAATATGAGATGTCTGGGAAAAGGGCTAGTGCAAGGCTGTGGAGGACTTGGGTAATACATCCTGGAGGCAGTAGGAAGGCACTGAAATTTCTTGAACAGGAGAGCAATATGATCAGCCATGTGCTTTAGGAAGATTGTTCTAACAACCATTGAGGAAGAACTGGAAGGGGGTGTTCTTGAAGCAGGAATGTGAATTAGGAAGCTATTGAAACAGTGAAAAACGGTCAGTGCCAGAAATGTGGTCGTATGAGGACAAAGAAGGGAACATATGGGAGAGACAGTTTATAATTTAGTGGGGATAACTGGAAAATAGTTCATTATTTAATGGGGAGAAAACATAAGCTAATTTATTCTTGTAAATTATTTTTGACCCTTTAATGAACTTCCAATCCTTGGCCTGATGAGGTGATTTCTCTAACTATTTAGGTGCTTGAAAGTTTTAGTAGTTACTGTGGAGTAACTTATTTATTCTTTAAAATTTAGTACAACTTATCCTACTTTATTAAAGTGGCAGATGATATAAATTAGTATGATTTCTTTAGGTAAAAATTCAACCTGGAAAGACTAGTATGAACTAATGCATTTAATTGAGCAGAAACAGGAGAACAATTTACATAGTAACAATATGAAAACAACTTCAAAAGATTTTAAATCTGTGATGAATGCAATTATCAAATATTATTCAAGAGGACTAATTATGATCAATGTACCCACCTCTTTGATGGACTCGATGCAAAATGAGAGAAAAACTTATATATGGTCAATGTGGGAATTTGCTGTGCTTAATGATATATATTTGTTACAAGGATTTTTTTTTAAAGGCTGGGAAAATGTTCGTTCTTAACTGAAAAAGAAAATGTAATAAAAAAACAGAAACTAAAAGATTCTTTTTCTATTCCTCATAGTCTATCCTGAAAATGGAGCTCAAGCAAGAGTATAAAAGCATATGAACACCAAGTCAGGTTTAAAATTTGCTGCTTCAAAAGTATGTTTGAAATCATACTAAATTTTCCTTCTTCCACTCAGACAGATATGATAAATCATAAAGATAATTATTATATATGAACTGATGGAGAGTGAAGCAAGCAGAACCAAGAAAATACACATGACTACAACAATTTAAATGAAAAGAAAAGCAATTACCAAAAAAAAAAAATCACAAATGCATGTTGCAAAATTACAAAGAATAAGACCCCAAAGAAGCTAGGAGAAAAAATATCTTCCCTCTTCCATCCCCACAAGAAACTGAGGCATTTTTCAGGTCTTGTGTTTGAGCTTGACAGTTTTTTTTCCTATTTCCTCTCTCAAAATTCTTGCTGTCATTTCTTGCAATTATCACTATTTCTGTCTCTAGAATCACCATCTATCCTTTCTAAATCATGAAGATGTAATTAAGTTCACAGTCCCTGGAGGTTTCAAAGAGAAGCTGAGTGTCAGAGAAGGGATTCATGTTAAGGGTTGACTGGAATAACCTTTAAGATCCCTCCTAACTCTAAGATTTTATGGTCTACTGTTCCAGTCTGAGAATCACCACTGAGGTAACTAAATACCAAATTGTGCATCCCACTTCTTATTTCGTTAAGTAGATTTAAAACATTTCAACTTGTTAGAAGAGAAATTCTAACTAAAGGAAGATGAAGGTCACCCTTGGCAGGTGGTGTAAAAAATAATACATAGGCTATAGGCCTGCCTCAGCTACTATCTAGCTGGGCTTCAGTTTCCTCATCTATAGAATCAAGGATTGGAAGAGATGGTCTGAGGTCCACTTCAGATTTATCTTTGAATTTAAGATCTCCTCATCCTCAAGGGACATTCTTACATTTCCATCTTCTCACTTCTGCTATCCTACTTTTGCCTTTGTGAATCTTCTGGCAGAATCATGGTCATTTAAGAGATTCTGAGTAGGGAGATGACTCAATGAAAGAACAATATTTTGATCCAGTATCCAAATACAGGATGGTTTGGAGGAACAGACAAGAGTTGAGAGAAAAATTTAGAAGATATTTCTATATATACTTATCCTTACAAGAGAAAATTAGGAAAACTTGGATTAAATTACCAGAATATTCCAGTCCACTGAGAAGAGATAAATCTTCCACGACCAAACTAGAAAAATTTTGTGATAATCTATTTCAATTTTCTGAGGTGTTATAAAAGTAAATTCATTCACAGTAAGATCTCTGTTAATGGAGATGATGGATTCTAACAAGCATTTTGAGTTCAGAACCCTCATTAGAAGACACAAAAATAACAAACCAAACGTGCAATAGTATTTCAAGACATCAGAAAAAAAGATAGATATGAAATATAATAAAATACTAACTAAAATAGCAAATGTTAAAAATCAACTCTAAAAACCTGCTAAGAGTGGTAAAAGAGGGATGTGGTCAAAATAGTCCAGAAAAATTTGAAAAGTGAGAGATCGCTTTCAGTTGGAGACATAAAGGAAAGTATAAAGAGGTGGTACCTGAGGTGGCCCTTAAAGAGAAAACTTCTAACAGGCAGATTTAGAGGAGTGTATTGTATGCCAGGAGAAAGGAAAGGAGAGAGGCATGGAAACGACCAAAGGCAAATAAATGGCTAGAGGTAGAAGAGTACATGATATAATCAATAAATGATGGTAGTCCAGTTTAGCTGGAAGATGTGTAAAGAAGACTAATGTGGAAAAAAGCTGGAAAATTAAATGCTAGGCTAATTAGTATGTATTATATTCTACAGAGAACAGGAGGGCACTGAAGGTTTTGAGCAAGAGGGTAGCATGGTCAGACCAATGCATTAATTATAAATAATATATCTGAATGCATGGTCACAAATTTTAAAATGGACTTTGATCAGACTACAAAAATAATTTAATGTCCTTATGTATGAGTTTCTTATAATCTTGCTTTTAAAACTATTTCACTGGTAAATGAAAACTACCAAATGAAGTCATGGACCCAAGAAATGCAGTTGTCCACAAATGACGGTATTATGTAAAGCTCTAAAATAATCTTTTAAAATAGGTTGGGTTTTTTTTGGCTTTTTGGAGGGGGGAGGGCAGGGCAATTGGGGTTAAGTGACTTTTGTTAAGTGTCTGAGGTTGGATTTGAACTCAGGTCCTCCTGACTCCAGGACAGGTGCTCTATTCACTGCGCCACCTAGCTGCCCCTTAAAATATCATTTAACAGACAAATTAGTTAATATGGCAACAAAGCTGTCTATGTACATTACATGGCCAAAGTATGGTTCTAAGAACTATAGCTTTTGAGGAAACCAATCATGCTGATAAAATTGAAGGAATTTCTATGAGTCTTTGATAACTGTACTAGTGGATATGATGATTGGCTTGATTTTTGCAGAAGTCCAAGTAGTTCTTACTACAGTTTTTCTACTACATATACAGAAACTTTTCTTTTTTATGTCACATTTACAAAATTGAAGTCCTTGATCTAAATAAACTAAAACAAATTTTAAGAACTGTAAAAAAAAAAAATTAAGTAATTCTGCAGTGCCATTTTTTCTTCACATCCATCTAATTTGTCTATCCCAACTGATGAATAAAAAACAACCACACTATACCTCTGAATTAATGAAGCAAGAGAAAGTAGATTATTCCACTGTTTGGAAATGAGCTTTGGCACTTTTATTGATATTAGAGCAAGTAAAAGATTACTTAGCTTGAAAGTCTCTGCTTTCATAAAAATCATCTTTATAGCTAGTAGGAATGAGAAAAACTAAAACCTCTCTCTGTTTGAGAACACCGAAATTAAGCAAAAATTTTACCAAAAATACATTAAATACTTTAGAAGTGAAGTAACTTATGTTTTAATGCAGTGTTTTAAAAGTTCACTCAATAAAAATGTACAATAGTCACAATAACTGGGTTCAAGTCACTCATTCTAGTCAACACTGGCACTAACTAGTAAGTAGGTTTAATGCCTCATTTGCTTAAAAAAAAATTAGCATTGGGGCAGAAGATCTATAAGCTCCCTTCCAGAACTAAAATTCTATGATTTTAATGTTAATTTGCCTAAAAATGTAAGCACAAATAGTGACCCACTTAAAAATATAAAAGAAATTAAAACACAAAACTTTCCTTATCATTATTATATATTATAGTATTATCATTAAAACTGAAAGTCAAATTCCCTGATTCATAGGCATCTATAGTTTTAACTAACCAATTCTTAAACAAACCTGTTAAAGAGCGAGCAGTTCCTCCCTGGTACTGAGGTATTCCTGTGTTTTGTCTCAAGTCAAACAGTAACCCTGAAGAATTATTAGGTACAACTTGTGGTGAGTTCATTATGTAACCCTGATAAAACATTTTAAAAGGAGAATATTTACTTTAATTGAATCATTTTGTTTTTATAATCTTTAAAGATAGGTATAATTACATATTAGCCACATAAACATATGAGTGACATAGTTTTGACAATATACAAATTAAGCAAACACTTGATTTTTAAAAATCTATTGAAATTGAAAACAAGCTCTAAATCATATGATCTTATTGAGATTTGGCTTATTCCTATAAAATAAAGGTTAATATTTTAACAATATGATACTGTAGCCAACCCAGGTTAAAAGAATCATTTAGGATCATTCAAAATAAAATGAAATGTCCATATACATTTAAGAGTAAAACCAGTTATTTCAAAATTGGTATTAAAAAATAAACACATTAGGAAGTACTAAAGAAAAAAATTAGACTTGAAAAATTTTGCTCTGATAAATAAAGGTGCAAAGGAAGTAACAACGTTTACTTTCATAAATGAACTCAAGTCGTAACTTAACAATAATACTAATATTTTTCAATAGTCCTATATGGGTCAAATCTGTATAGGGCCTATCTGGCCAGCTTGGACATATTTCCTTTTATGGGCCCTGGAATACTTTTTACACTGAACCAAAGAAATCGTTATTAGATAATTTAATTTTAAACAATTTTGAGTGAGGTTGACTTTCAATAAATCTTGCAATGCCTTTCAATGCAAACTCCCCAAAGATAAAATTTATTTCACCATTTCATGGATACTGAACCTAACCCATAATACTTAGAACCTATTCCAGTTAGAATAGGCTACTTCAGAGAAGAGAATTCAATTTTGACAAAAGCAACTGAATCATTTGTTAAAGCTCATATCCCATTAAATATTATTTGGATTTTTTTTCAAATGGTAGTTGTACTAAGTTAATAAAATTAACCTACTATAGAAGGAAGAACACTGAATAAGTCAGAAGATCTAGGTTCTAGGGTTAATTCCATCATTTGGTTTAATCTCTATACATTTTATGTTTCTTCATCTATACAATAATAGGTAATAATATTTGCACTCTACCATCAAAGGATTGTTGTGGAGAAAGCGCTTTAAAAATTTTGAAGTACTATACAAAACTACGAGAATTATCATCAGAAATATAAATAAAAGCTGATTTTTTTTAAGCTCCAAACTAAGTTGGAAAACCATCCTCTTTTTATAAAATTATTAAGCTTAAACCAAATGACAACAAAGAAAATAACAAAGAGCTGACTTTTTAATAAGGCATCACAAAGACAAGAAATAATAATTTTAGTGTTATTAAAAATGAATGAATCTCTATTAGTAAACTCCGAACACATGTTCCAAAAGGAAAAAAAATCCTTAAGAAAACAAATAGCATTAATTAACTTATTCCTCATTTTATAACTGGTATTTTTAGGATACTAATTTTTTTCTCATATGACTGAACAAATGACGATTTCTCACAAGCTTACTGCAATTGCTCAAAAGCAGTAACCTGAGTTAAGATGGAACTATATTAAAACGAACTTTTAATATTTCATGCCCAGGTAATATTTATTTATAAATAAATCCAAGCTAAGAACTGAAACAACCCAACCAAACACTTCTCCAATAACAAAGGCTTGTTTGCTTTACTAAATATTTATCCAGGGAATGTGCTAATTATACTTTATAGTTAATTAAAGTTAGGATCTCAGTATTTAATATCACTCCTATTTAAATTAAGCACTCTACCTAATTTATTATAGGTTGGGCAATTACTACAGCCACTGATATGAGTACTTATTTGACTATCAAACGGAGAGTAATATTTCTTGAAAAGAGTTGGGGTTATTACTAGGAACTTTGCCAGTGGTGATAAACAAGAAAGTCTCTGAAATGACTAAACTTTCAGAAACACTTACAGGTTTAGATAATGGTTGAGCAACAGAACTAACTGTAGATCTTGATACAGACTGAAAAACTGGTGAAGCTGCCACAGTATTTGATGTTGGAGTCATGTAGTGTTGACTGGTAGGCTTGAATGAAGCAACAGCACCTATATAATTTATAATATAGTTAAGCATTTTCATAATTGAATTACTTGCCTTATACTTTGTGCAAAAACTGTAATAGC
Source organism: Petaurus breviceps papuanus (assembly GCF_028583685.1). NCBI lineage: Eukaryota > Metazoa > Chordata > Mammalia > Diprotodontia > Petauridae > Petaurus > Petaurus breviceps. Next base: position 26,123,041 of record NW_027186296.1, read on the forward strand.
ACAACAAAAAAATACCTCTATTGGTGGCGCCATTCTGTATTCCTCTTGATGATGAGCTGGGGTTGACTCTGTTCAGAATATCTATTAAGATTACAATAGTTAGGATCAATGTTTATTAAACCTATTTTGAGAAAATACTAGCTCTTAGAACTAAGATGACAAATTTCAAGATATAACTCAATAACATGAACACATCTTCCATGTGATAACTGATAACAACAAATTCCTAAATATTAACTCCGTAGTCTAGTATGTAACAAGAAATCGGACATTTCTAGCTTTAATATCTTCTTATACAAATCTTAATACTTGTAAGTCTCAACTTTATAAAACTACATAGATGACATTCTATTTTGTACAGGTTTTCAGACCAATCTATGGAAGTCTATTTAACTTATAATGAACCTTAAGTATAGTACTGTGAGACAATGTTGCATTGGGAAAATACAAGGCTCCAATTCTGAATAAATTCCAAGAACAAGTCTCCCCTGACTATTTCAGTAGATAATGGAAGGTGAGGAAGCTGAGGAATAGGACCAAGGAGCAAGGAAATGTTATTTAACTCCTTTATTTCTTCTAAAGCTTTCAAAGACGGGCTCAAGTGTTTCCCTTTCCACTGCCAACTGTTGCTTCCAGTAAAGATTCCTCTTCATTATATAGAAGTTTTACTGATCCTGAAAGTATCAGTCAGGTCCTTTCAATATTTTGTAAAGAATGATACTATGATAAATAACAGGAAAGAGAAAAGAAATGAAAAATTTCTCCCTCCTTTCAGATAGATTGAAGGAGAGTTATTAATGGAATCTTTTGGGTATTCAGTGGATGGCAGTAAAATTCATTTATACTTCAAAGCAGAATCAAACTTAGGCCATGTACGCATTTAATCCCAGTAGCCAGATTAAGTTCTGGGTAAAAGGTTAAAAGTAAAGAGATGGATCAAGGGCTAAGGAGTACTGTGGATGGAACAGAAGGTGGGAAAAAAAAAAAGGAATAGCTTTATTCTTCTCTTCCTTTGCTACCACCATTCCTTCGACCTCAGACTCTGCCCTATAGAGCCTAGATGGAAATAAGCAAGTGGGTTAGAGCAGGAAAGAGGCACAGATTAAGACTGTAGAGGGTTGAAAAAGGGAAAAGTAAATTTCAACAAGTTACAAATGGGTGATCTAGGTAGAAAACCTACAATAAGTAAATATAGGGTCTACTTGGAGAGGTCTACACCTTGAAATGGTACTTATTCATTTACTATGGAAAAAGATTTCCCCACACACTTAAAAAGGTAATAATTTTAAAAATTAGGTCCCTAGGGCAAAAGTTTTCATTATCAATTTAAAACTTCCAGGGAAATGAGCAACATGTTGTTTTGTTGTTTGTTTTTTAAATTTCTGTTATGGGCCCTGAAAACTAGAATAAGTAACTGTGATTTATAAATTCATCCAAAGCATAAACAGTGGTGCATATTGTACTGCTGTTTGTATGCAATTCACATAATATAAATATTCTAGAAATAAAGCTCATTTATAATGCTCCCCAAGTTAAAACAAATTCCTCAACAACCATGTATGGTAAGTATTACTATTATCCCTATTTTATAGTGGGGGAAGGTGTATCTGAGGTTAAATGACTTACCCAGGGTCACAAAACTTTTAAGTGTCTGGGGTTTATCTGAACTAGGATTTCTGTGTCCAAGTCTGATGTACTATATTTGCTACACAAAGTTTACATATAAATCATAAAGATCTTTTTTGAGTAAGAAGTTCAGAAAAAGCAATTCCACTAGAATATATCAATTCCCACTTCAGTAGAATTAAACAAATCTTTCAAGTTCATATTGCTACCAACTATAAGCTATAATGATGAGATTTAATAGGAATACATGGGAGAAGTTTTAATCTCAATTTTTATAACTGTAGTCCTGAAGTATAAAAAGATGACAAATTGATGATGAAATATTAAAGTAAAGGATATTCTACCCAAATTACTGTTGCTGCCACCAAATACCCCCAAGAAGCATGTTTTTGTCAACAAATCTAAGATGCTATAGTGGAATACTGATCAATGTTTTCTCAATAGTTTTAAATCAGAACAAGATGAAATTACACCAGGGTGTCCAGAAGCAAAACTTGTCCCTTGTCTCTATCTAAGCATTGTCATAGTAACTGATATTCTTGCTGAGTTCTACCAAACTGAAATTATCTTATATGTAAAATAGCTAAGAGACCTGTTGATTTCTTCTTTCTATTAAAAAAAAATTTGTGTATATCATTTTTCTGTATTGCTACATAGACAATTTTTACCATTGTGTCATATTTTAAACATGATCTTGGGAAAAGTTTCATCAACATGATCCACAGTAATTTGTTACAAGCACATTAAAATCTTCCATGGACCAACAATGAGGACCTACTCTGCTCCTCACCCATAGATTTCCTTCTTCCTTTCCCAGGCTTTCGTGCATTTTAGTGAAGATGCCCTAAAAATCCTATTATCAATATCTGTAATCAAGTTAATATGCCTATTAATACAGCAACATGCCATTTATCAAGTATTTTTGGAAATCAATTCACAAAAAGGAATCCTCCGAAACAAACCAACAATAGAAATCTCTATTGCATGATTATACACTAACTTGCCATCTTAAATAGGAATATTTCAAATACCCTTTAAACTTTTCTTAAAAGATTCAGAATCACTATAAATGTCAATAATCAAATTTCAACTATCATTAATTTAAAGTGTCTCTTGACTTTATTAGTGGGCACTCCTATAGATTTAAATGCTAACTCTTCAAAACCTTAGCATGAGATATTATATTAATGAAATATTATGGTCAAAATAATTTCTGGTAGCCAATTTCACCAAGTCCAATAAATCTATCCAAATGTAGTCAAGCTGGCACTAAGATAAAAAAAGACAATCTATTGCTAGGCTTTCTCCTCTTTATTCTTGGTGAACAATAAAACAACATTCTTTCTTCTGGTGGGAAGAATGATTAACAGTATGGACCTGAAGTCACACAGTCTTGAGTCCAAATCCGGCCTCAGTCAACTTACTAGCTATGTGACCCCAGACAACTCACCCTCTGTAGGCCTCGGTTTCCTCATCTGTGAAGCAGGGATAATAGTGGCACTTACCTACCAAGGTTGTTGTGAGGACCAAATGAGAATATTTGAAAAGTGCTTTGCAATCCTTTAAGTACCATGTAAGTACTACCTATATTATTCTGTTCTTTTTTTGCTAGTGGTTTTGGAAATTCTCTTAGCCTTGGGTCAAAATAGGCCTAACAGGGTCCAGGAAAAGTAATACACTGTTATCCTTCTTTCAAAATTAACTGTGTACTTCATATCTTTATGGTTACTGTTAAGGATTGTTTTTTCTCCTTAAAGAAAGTGTTTACATCACATGCGCATTGGCTCATAACAGATTTCAAAAGTGGTAGTCTCATTAATAGGGCTAACTCCAATTTCTATAATGCTTCTAAATCTTACTGAGTGCTATAAAATTAGATAATCAAGCTCATAAGAATTGTACACACAATAATAATCAGGATTTGAGTGAGGATCTGAAGATTTGTTTTATCAAATCAAGTGCCTGGGCTAACAAGTATTTCAGCAGCTTAGATATATTTTTCATTAATTTTTTTTGTGTACAGGTAGTAAGCTAAGAACAATTTTTATGTTTTAAAATAAAGTTTTATTGTATTTAAAAATATAAACACTTCTTAGCTGGCAGGCCACCCATAAGAGGGCAGCCAAAATAGGCAGTGGACATAGTTTGCCCAATTTGTCGACCCCTGATGTGGATAGCTTAGGTTGCTGAATGTTTTACATATGAGGAAGTGCACTGTTATTATAGCTTTACATATATATGTAAACTGTCAAAAGATATTATTTTATCTATTAAATAGGATATTCAATGACTATCCCATTTTCCTTTCCTATACTCCTTATTTAAAATGAAATTTGAGAACTATTTTTCCAGACCCACTACAAATCTGATTTAGGCTTGAAATCCATTAATGTTCTCTAGCTATCAAGGTGACAATTAACCATATACTATTACATCAGAAAAAGATAAGGAAATGGCTTAACTTAATGCATAAAGTAAGATGGGTGAGCCAAACACAAATTTTTAGTTTCCAGATTTATAATCAAATAGTGCATTACTGTAGGCATTGCTATGATTTCTTTCCATGTGCAATACTTTGCAAAATTTAACTTTTTGAAAATAAATTCTTACTTGAAATGGCTGGTTTTGAACTTGCAATCTCCCCAACAAAGATTGGCTCATCATCATCATCATCGTCATCCACAACTTCTTTTACTTTCTTCTGCCATGGTTCTAGCTCTTCTTCTTCACATTCCATGAATAGTTCAGCCATTTTAAAATTATCTAATTAAACAGGTATAGATTTTGAAAGCATATTTCTTTTCAAAAAATGAAAAACAATGTAAATGTAAAAAGGTATTATATGTTTCGACACAATAATTTTAAGAGGACATGCAAAAAAGACCTGAAAGTGACATTTTAAAATTAAAAATACAAAAAACTTCATCCAATACAAAAGTCAAGATATAATAGTAGTATCCTAAGCAAATATCTTATTTACATAATTATCATTATACCTTCCATCTATTGGAAGGTCTTCCTCTTAATCAGTTTCATATATTTTCTCTTCAAAATTGTTATTTTTGTTCCTCAAAAAAATCCAAAAGGCCTAAAAGATATTTTAAAGTGATAATTTATGTTGGAGTATTAATATCCTATACATTTCTGTATATTTTTATGTTTTAAGTTCATGCTGCTTCTTTCACCTGGAAAACTCTCCTCCCTTCCTTCTGCCTACTCAAATTCTATTCAAGATCCAGTTCTAGGGGCGGCTAGGTGGCGTGGCGAAGTGACGCAGTGAGTAAGAGCACCGCCCCAGAGTCGGGAGACCTGGGATCGGTTTGGTCTCTGATACTTAACACCCACACAAAAAAAACTGGCCATGTAACCTTGAGCAAGTTACTTAACCCCAATTGCTTAAAAAGAAAAAAAAAAAGATCCAGGTCTAGTCTTATCACCCATGAAAAGCCTTCTTCAACTACTTCAGTCAACAGTCTTTCCTTATGACCATTATAGCACTCATGGTTTGCACTACTGAACTAAAAACTTAATTACGTAAAGTTGTATAAGGTTTGCTAATTACTTTGACTGTCTAAGTTTCATTCCCTCAAATAGACTGTAAGCTCCCTTTGGTAGTACTTATTGCCACAGGCTGGAACCTAGCTCAATACTAGGATACTCAATAATACTGCATATGGTTGAATATTCAGATAATTAGGTAAAATGAAAGTCTTAGCCAATGTCACAGCTAGAAATTAATAATACCATCAACCTAATTAAAGATTACCAACAGCATAGTAGTAGCAGTTATAATACCACTTACCTTTTGGGTGGGGAGGGTTGTCACCCATCAAGTTCCAGAGCTAACTTTCTGTAAAATGCCACCCAAATGACAAACATCAGTATGTACTGTATGTCATTTGATTCATGCCAATTAAAACGTGGAACCGGGAATTCAGAAGTCCTCAGGTCTAACTCTCACCTCCATGAAACTCACTATACAATGTCAGACAAATCAGTAAGTCTTGGTTTTTCTGTCTGTAAAAGAGATAAAGTCATAAAAATGGATTTGATTTAAATAAAATTTTAGTCCCTAAGAATAACTTTAATAGCAGTTTTATATATATATACACACATGTGTGTATGTATGTATATATATATACACATACATACACATACATATACTCCACTTACTGACATGAGTTCCTGATAATCATCTCATATACATAAAACATTTTAGTATAGTGAAAACTTGTTTAAATAGAGCCTATGGTGACTCCTTTTGCAAATCAAGGAAATCTTGAACAAAGAATCACACAGTGATTTATCTATTTGGTAAATTCATTCCCCTCTCATTCTTTGTTCTTCCTACCCTCCAGACTCCCACCAGATGAAAGGGGTAAAAATGACACTTTTCAAAGGTTGCTGTAACCCATCTATCAATGCACAGAGAAGCCATATTTGGAAGGCAAAATTAGTAAAAGAATGTGGATTGTATTGATAGTTCATTAAATTAACTTTCTAGATTTGTCCCTATGCTCAAAAGAAGGATGGGGACGGCCAATTAGTCACCTTGTTGAAGTCAGAAAACTCCATTCATCTCTTTGCTAATGAAATGTATATTGCCCTTTTTCTCCAGTGTCAATTATTCCATAAGTGATTTTCAGAGAGGGGATATCTAATAATAATCAAATTCCCTATTCTTAAAAGTGATTTCCTTTTTTCAAATTAAATTGAAATAAAATTTGGAATTTAGAATTCTAATAACATTCTCTGGGTTAAAAGGAACAACACAAACATGACAAAACCCAGGTAATTACTCCCTCTGAATGATAGGGATTAATATCTCTAGGCTAATTCTTAGGTAAAGAAAGGTACCTGTAAATTTAATTAAGCTAAAGCTTTTAACCTAAGACCATGCCCAATATAGGCATATTATAATGTTGAAGGAATTCCTGAACAATATTTGAGTTCCTCTACAAATGCAAGAGAAAAATGACAAGGAAATATTTTGTTCATGCATACTTTGGAAATCTGTGTCCAGCCTTAACGATAATCACACAAATATAATAGAGTCTTTGATTTTGAGGCAGGACTTGTGCTCAAATCTGAACTTTCCTGAAGGGGAGTTGAATTACATTATCTCTAAGAAACCTTCCAGGTAATCTTTGATCATATGGTTGGGAATCTATATTAAATGCCATTTCTAAGTCATCTGGTCAGAAAATAAGCAAATTTTATTACAGTACTAGGAAAAGCAGGTTTCTTATATGGAGGCTTGATAGAACATCCTCTACCTCTAGATTGACTTATTTCCTTCCAAACATGAAGATGATCAGTTTTAGACAAAAAATGAACAAAAAAAAAGAAATGAATGAAAGAGGAAAAAATCTCAGGTACTCTTCTAGCTTTAAAGATCTAATTCTATTTTACGTTGCAACAGGGAACCTCCCCCAATGTTCCCCCACTAAAAGTCATCCCATAATTTTGGTAGAGATTTGTCTGGGTAAATGGAAAAATTCTAGTGGCTATGCTTTTAAGTTTTTATAAGTGAACTCTTGTGATTTTTGTATTTTTAGCAAAACATAAGATCTATAGTAGAAAATATATTTGAAGGAAATTCAATTTTTGCACATATCCTTAAGTACCCCCACGACTTTTCAAAGAATGAGCATCCCAACCACATTCTAAATAAATGCCCTTGACTCAGAAATTATATGGGGCCCACAAACTATTCTACTGGACTATGAGTCCCAGTTCCGTCATTAACTAATTGTGGGGCCTTTGGCAGGTCACTTTTTCTCTGGATTTCAAGATACTCATCTATATATTGAAGGAGTTAGACTAGTTGTCCTTTACATTCTCTTCCAGATCTAAAATTCAATATTTCTGTGAGATTTATGTTTTCGTGTAAGTTTACTTTAAGTAAAATCATAGTTCAGTTTTGAGACATGAGGTATTTTAGAGGGTTTCAGTTTTTTTTATTTAATTAATGAATTTATTTCATCCAGTTAAAATAATTTATTTTATCAGGAGAAACTGTTTAGTTTGGTTTTTGTATCTCCTGTGTCTAGAAAAGTATCTTTTTCATAGAAAGCTAAAACCTAAATGTTCAACTGAAGACCAAACAGATGAAATCTACTACAAATGAAGCACCTCTATTTGATTCACGAGTGGATTGTTAATACCTGAAGGCTCTTGGGGCAGGTAGGTGGCACAGTAAATAGAACACTGGCCCTGGGATCAGGAGGACCAGAGTTCAAATCCAATCTCAGACACTTAACACTTTATTAGCAGTGTGACCTTGGGCAAGTCACTTAACCTCAACTGGCTTGTCTTCTGCCTTCTTCCCTCCAAAAAAGAAAAATATTTGAAGGCTCTTTTATGTGATACTATACTAGGACAATCACCATCATCAAAATGCAGAAGACACTAAACTTATTTTATTCAAAACATACTTTCGTACCAGGATAATTTTATACATTCAGTAACAAGTCTATTTCACACGATAATAAATTTTAAATGCATAAGACAAATTGCTATTAATAAAAAATAAATTAAAGGCAGACAGACAAACATGAGAAAGCTAAAACCCTGGATGTTATCAGCTCCATCGTTCTCTTCATTCTGATTGAAAAAGACAAGTCTTCCTGCCCCTTTTTTCCCCCATTCTCACCATAATATAGAATCTATTTATTTATTTCGCTATTTTTTTTTGGAGGGGGAAGGGCAGGGCAATTGGGGTTAAGTGACTTGCCCAAAGTCACACAGCTAATAAGTATTAAATGTCTGAGGCCAAATTTAAACTCAGGTCCTCCTGACTCCAGGGCCAGTGCTCTAATTCACTGTGCCACCTAGCTGCCCCAAATCAAGTTATTTAAATTTAAAAAAAATTTATTCCTCCAATCCCTGAAAAAGCTACTTATGTTAAATGTGTAATAGTCACTTCTGACAAATGCAAGGACTTAAGACTTTCTGCTGTCCAGAGGTAGGATTTTCATTAAAAGCTTACTAACATACATTTGATTTCAATTTCAAAAAAATTTCTATAGATGAGTAAATAAAGATACTAATATCTTGGTGTGGTGCCAATGCAATATTTACAGCGCCCATAATCACGATAAAGACTGTGACTATAAGTATCGCATGATGTTAGATCGCAAAATATGCCAAACTCTCCAGATAGAAGAACTGAAACATTTATTTAGACTCCAGAAAAATCAAATCCCAAAACCAGTAAGCCAATTCCATCATAATACCAAAGATATTCAGAAGCTGTAATAATGCTGAGAGCCATGCCATCCTTTAGCCTTCCCACAAACCAATACCAGATCAATATTTACTCACAAAATTCGCTATCTCCTTGCCTAAGCTCCTCTGTACCCAACTGTCTCCAACTGTCAGGATAGGTCTGAACCAGCTTCCTGTGGGCTCTGCTTCTCAGCAAACTTCTCCCACCACTGTCGCCCATGTGACAGCATTCAGCCTACCAGGGTTATCTTCAGATTAACTTCAGAGTTTATCTTCACAGCAGGGGAAGTCTTCAAACTCCTCCCCTAGGTCAATCAGGGGCAGGGAAGATCTTCAAATTCCCATTCCCATAACACTTGGCCAATATTCTTCTTCACTAGTTTGGGATTGACCCTGGAGACCCATATTAAGAATATTGGTGGGGGCGGCTAGGTGGCACAGTGAATAGAGTGCCAGCCCTGGAGTCAGGAGGACCTGAGTTCAAATCCAACCTCCGACACTTAAACACAAAAGCTAGCTGTGTGACCTTGGGCAAGTCACTTAACCCCAACTGCCCTCCAAAAAGCAAAAAACAAAAACAAAACAAACAAAAGAGAATACTGGCGGTAAGTTGAGGTGAAACAGCCTTTTGTGATTTACTTATAAAACTCTTCTAAATAGGTGACATCAACTTAAGTTCCTGACTTGTATATACTCCAAAACTTTGTATTTTGAATTCAAATACATTTTCTCATAGAAATAATGTTGTAAATTTATAAGAATAATGTTGTAAGTTAAGCATACAAGATTAGGTTCTAGGTCATAAGTCTATTTAAACCAAAATACAGTTGTGGCTACGAGGTCAATAAGCATTTATTAAGTGCTGCTGTACTAAAGAAGAACTCTTTTCTCTATAGTAGGTTTTCTATAAAGAAATTTATTTTAAGGCAGTCATGTACATCTCTTATCTGCTGAACAGAAAGAAAAACCATCTCCCCCTTCCACATGTACTGTTATTTCATTTTATTTCATCCTTTTCATAGTTTCTTTTTCTATACTTAGGTATAACATCCAGCTGAAATTCATTTAAATGTACACTGTAATGAGTCGGTCTCAATTTATTTGACATCAAGTTATTGCCCAATTCCTCAAAGTACATTTGTTACACAACAAACCCTTTCCTTGGGTCTTTTCTTTTTTTACTTTTCCATATGTTTGGTTTAATAACTGGTATATGTTATCTATTCTGCTGATTTATTTCTCTCTTTTTCTATGCCCAGCACCAGATAGTTTGGGGGAATAAGTGATTTATAATACATTTTCAAGTATGAGTGTAAGACCAATTTTATTAGCTATTTTTATCTGGGAACCCTGATAAGACATGCTTCATTATTCATCTAGTTCAATAAAGAAAACTCGATATTTTTTATAGTAAATTAAAAATACAAAGCAATTTGGGAAATAAATTTACTGATATAAATTCATTCTATTGGAAAAAGCAATGTATCACAGAGGATAAAAGTTGGATTTCAGGTCAAGAACAGTTGGATTCACGTCCTAACATATACAGGGTTAATCATGTTTAAGTCATTTAAGCTCTCAGCGTCCCAAGTAATTCTCTGAAATAAAGGAGAGATGGCCAATGGTGGAGGAAACATTTATACCTAGAGATGTCCATACTCATGAAATCCTGATGTCAGACCTCTAACTCCCCCCAAAACATAAACATTTAGTATCCCACCAAATTTTTAGGTGCTTCTGTATTTTAGAGATTCCAATTTTCCAGTTGTCCTTGCATAGGCTTTGTGTATTCCCTTGGGAGATAAAATTCTTATGAACAAAATTATTACAGTACTTTTTTTATTCTAGAGAAGAAATGGAAACAAACTGGGTGCTCATCAATTAGGGCATGGCTGAACGAACTATGGTATATGAATATAACAGAATATTACTACTTCATAAGAAATGAAAACAGGAAGATTCAGGAAAACCTAAGGACTTAAAAGAATTAAGTAAGTAGGACCAAGGGAACTATATTATTGTAAAGGAAAATATTTGTGAAAAACTCTGATCAATGCAAAGGCTAATCATGACTATAGAAGATTGGTGAATCATGATTTCTATACCTTTTGGCAGAAAAGTCTAGACTAGACCAGAAACTAGAAGAGCAGAACAAGACATTCTCCAGATATAACAAGTGGATTTGTCTTGCATGCCTATGTTATTTGTTACAAGGTATGAGGCCATTTATTTTGGGCAAGAGAAAAGTGATGGTAATAGTGATAAGATGATAGTGAAAGGAGGAGTCATCAATGAATGATTTTAAAATACATGTAATATAGCACAAGGAAGTTCAGGAGACACAGACAAGCTGGATAGTACTAGTACTACCACATTTAAATATATGCTTTTTTAAAAGCTGTATAATTAAAGATAAAAACATAATCCTCTTTTTCACTCTTTATGGAAACATACATGTTTGCTAATGTTGGCTAAATTCATAATAAATGAAAATTAAGTGCCTACTATGGGCCAGGTACTATGTGCTAGGTGCTGAAAATACTGGGACAAAAACAAAACCATCTCTGATAAGGAACTTATATTCTCTCATGGGAAATCAAACAAATTCACATAAGTTAATACAAAATATACATAAAGTAAATGGGGGAGGAGGAGAAACAGAGGGCAGAATAAGGAAAGACTTCATGCAGGAGGGAAGAATTCATGAGAGCTAAGCTTTCAGGGAAGATGGGGATTCCAAGAGTATGAGGTAAAGAGAGAGATGAGGAAGATAGCCTGGGCAATGGCAGGGATGGGATATGCATGCAATGTGAAAAACAGCAAAGCAAGTCAATTTGGCTTAACTATGGAGTATGTGAAGTGGAATGTTTAATAAACCTAGAAAGTCACATTGGAACCAGATTGTTAAGGGCTTTAAATGGCAACAGGAGCCAATGGTATTCAGACTTGGGCTTTAGGATGAAGAACAATTAGGATGATACTGCAATAATCTAGACATGAAGGCCTGAAGATAAGAGAAACATAAGTGGAGAAGAGACACATATGAGATATGTTGTGGAGGAATTCAACAAGACTTGGCAACTGCTATGTCAGATGAGAGTCAAGGAAAACTCCAAGGTTATAATCCTGGACAACTATAAGGATGATAGAACACTTGAGAGGTAGGGGATTTTGGAAGACAGATTTTTAAGGTAATATAATTAGCCCTATTTTGGACATGAATTTGGGATGTCTTCTGGACATTCAGTTCAAAAGAGTCAATAATTGATAAGTGATAAAGGACTGGAGGTCAAGAAAGAAACAAAAAACGAATAGAGAAATCTGGGAGTAATCCACACTGAGATGATAACTGAAGCTATGGAAGCTGATGAGGTTGCTCTAAGGTAAAGTATAAAGAGAAAAGAGAAGAGGATCCAGAAGAGAGTCTTAGACTACACTCAATGTGGTAACAAACTGAGACTGAGGTGGGGTGAAAGAGTAGATTCAGAAGTTCAGAGATTCAAGGGATTCAACCTGTCATGACCTTGTAAAAGTCACTCCCCAGGCCTTAGTTTCCTCAACTGGAAAAAAAAAAAAAAAAGATAAGAGATGGGCTCTCAATTCCCTTCCAGATCTAAATCCAGCAAAAGAAAATGAGGTGGGGACAGACAGGTTATAAGAAGAACACAGAAAACAATGTCACAAAAACCCAAAGGAAAGAGTATTCAAGAAAAGAGGGTGTCTAGAGTCAAATGCTACAGAAAGGTAAAGAAAGATTAGAATTGAGAAAAGGCCATAGGATTTTTTAAAGACACCTTTCAAAAGAACAAGGTCAGACCTTGACTTGGATAATGATAAACTAGAACGACAAAACAAGAAGCCAAAAGTATTTATTAAATCAAAAGAGAAATCCATAGTAGATGATAAATTTTTCAAGTTGTCTGAGATGGAGTCCTTTCTGGAAGATATGGAAAAAAGAGAAAGAAAAAAAGGAAGATGATGAAGATGATATTAATTATTTTGAAGAAATTATTTCTGATGAGGATGGCAAGCTATTTACACTCTCCAAAAAAGCCAGGTAAAAGTTCCAGAAACCTAAAATACAAAGATTTCTTTGACCCAGTTGAAAGTGAAGACACAGCAAGTGATAATGATGAACTGGGTCAGGATGAGGATGAAGATGAGGATAAAAAAACTGATCATGAAGAAGAGGAAGAAATTTCTAAAGAGGATGAAGATGATGAAACTGAAGAAAATGAGAATAAACAACTTAAAGTTGGGAAAAGAGTAACTTTTGCTTTGCCTGATTGAAAAAAAAAACTAGAGACATAGGTATTTTCAGTGAAAAGAATAGTGCTGATGGAGTAAAATCCTCTTTTGAACAAAGACAGGAAAAGATGGCAGAAAGAATTAAATCTTTATTAAAAAAAAAAAGGGGGGGGCGGCCAGGTGGCTCAGCGAGTAAGAGCACTGGCTCCAGTGTCGGGATGACCTGGATCAAATCCGGGCTCAGATACTCAGCACCACACCCAGAAATAATAACTGGCCGTGTAACCTTGAGCAAGTTACTTAACCCCGAATGCTTTAAAAAAAAAAAAAAAAAGAATTAAATCTTTAGAGAAAGAGTTGTTGGAACAGAAATCTTGGCAACTTCCAGGGGAAGTGACGGGACAAAAGAGACCAGAAAACAGCCTTCTAGAAGAAACATTACACTTTGACCATGCAGTCAGGATGGCACCTGTGATTACTAAGGAAACCATTTTGCAACTCGAAGATACCATCAAAGAGAGGATAAAAGATCAGGCTTGGGATGATGTAGCATGTAAAAAAAAAACCAAAAGAGGAGGCATTTGAATATAAGAAGCGTTTAACATTAGATCATGAAAAAAGTAAACTGATTCCAAAAAAAAAGAAAAAGAGTAAATTGAGCCTTGCAGAAATTTATGAGCAGGAATACCTCAAACTTAACCAGGAAAAGAAAGAAGAAGAAAACCCACAGCACGTAGAAATTCAGAAGACGATGGATTCACTCTTTCAAAAACTGGATGCTCTTTCTGACTTTCATTTTACACCTAAGCCACCTTCCAGAGGCTAAAATTGTCTCCAATCTTCCTGCTATAACTATGGAGGAAGTAGCACCAGTACTAGTTCCAGAGGAAATCAAGGAGAAAAATAAGGCAGGGGACATAAAAAACAGATGCAGAGAAATCTGTTACAGACAAGAGATGAACGAAGAAAGAAGAAATATCGTAAGCGTATGAAATTAAGAGAAAAGGAAAAACAGCAGAAATTGTTAGCAAAAACTAATCCTGAACAGGTTACAAAATACAACAAAGCAGCAGCATCTGAACAATTAAAGAAACTAACTAAAGCAGGCAAATCTTCTGTACTAAAGGATGAAGATAAAGACAAGGCCTTGAAGTCATCTCAAGCCTTCTTTTCTCAATTACAAGATCAAGTGAAAATGCAAATACAGGATGCCAAGAAAACACCAAAAAAGCAGAAAAAGAAAAAAAAATTCTGTTCATAAACTCAAGCTGTAACATAATTTATCATAATGCAAATATTAAACCAAGCAAATACTGATTTCATCATCCTGTTTCTTAATAAAATTTTGGATATTTTTCTTTTCAAAAAAAAAATAAAAAGAACAAGGTCAGAAACAAAACTACATATCTACCTAAATACCACTATAAATATCCTTCTACGTAATATCAGGTGAAAAACTCATGGTGAGGCATTCAAAATTCCTTAGAACTAATATTTTGATATATAAAAATATTTTAGTTATTTTATTTCTTGTGATAAACTGATCTCAAATTCTATCTCTAAAACATTTCCATTTAACTTGTAGAAAGAATAACTTTGAAAAGCTAATTATATGACATTCAATAACAGTCAAGTTTTGTATTCCTAAACTGACAAAGAACAAAACAAAGAATAAATTAAAAAATTTCAATGTATAGCAAAACTAACATTAGGGATAACTCGGCATCTCCTACAATTTCTAACATGGAAAATAAGAGATATAGTTCACTAAACATAAAACATTTCTTTTTTTTTCTCCTAATACCAGAAGTTATAAAGAGTAAATAAGTAGTTCATTGAATGGGCCCCAGGCTTCATGGATAAGAGGCACAGGGCAAGTTTGAGTAATGTGGTATCCTGCTTATTTCCCAATTTTTCAATACCCTGTAAAGAAAAGGTATTAATAAGTTTAGGGAATAAAATAATGAATGGCAAAACAAAATATCTAACTCTGAATATGAAATGGTCTCAAGTAACTTTTAATATGACACTGCTATGGATCAAACTTCTATTAGTTTTTCTTTCTCACAAGTTGTAATGGGGGTAGGAGTGGGAAGAGGAAAAGGGCCCAACACCTCAGAATCCTTTAAATTCAAATGTATACATGACCTAGAAATAAAGAGAGGTACTACAAGAAAATGTGAAGGACATATTACCTATCATGAACATATTACTTATCATGAACATATTATCTATCATACTTGATGGACTGGCAAACAATTCATGAACGAATGAGAGATAGAGAACAAATGAAGTATAAAATGGATTATTTCAATTACATTAAATTAAAAAGATTTTGAACAAATAAAAGAAATGTAGCCAACTGCTTCCAAGGGCAAAAAGAAATAAGGAAATGGAGGTAATATAAAAACAAAACACAAACTGATGCAAAACAAAGTAAGACAAAGGAAAATAATATATATGACTACAAAAACCTAAGTGGGAATAATAATAATAAAAACACAACTTATTGCTGTTGTTATAATGACCAAGGTTGGCCCCAAAGGTGAGGTGAAAAAACATATCACCTTCCTTCTTGGCAGAGTAAAGAATATACTGTCAGACTTGGTTGATTCAGTATTTTTTTCTGAACTGCTTCCCCTCCTCCCCTTCGATACTAGGATTAGCTCTGGCTAGGGACTAGAAGAAGGATATTTTGGTAATGAAACAAAAGATCCAGAAAAGAATTAAAGTTAACTTCCACATAAAAAGAAAAAACCCACCCAATTTAATAACTTTCCTAGATAGTAACATATGCATTTAGTTCTGTTCTAAAAACTGATATATACTTTTTTGGGTGCTCCAATTATAAATTGTTTCTTAGATGATTATAGGCAATCCAGGATTGTCTTCATATTTTCCAAAGGAACATGATAAGTACGGATTGTGTTCCTAAGCAAAGGTTCGACATCAAGTCAATCATAAATGACTAACAACATGTCATAGATCATGTAAAGTGCCTGTCTTTTAAAAATGGAAAAATCGAGCAATTATAAACTTCTTTTACAACTTTGATTAAGGCTCTTTAAAACTATAACTAACATGATTCATTTCACCATATATTATTTATAGTTTCTATGACCCTTATTATGATATGTCCAAGAATATGTTGCTTCTTAGAAGCTGTAACACCAAGTACAGTCCTTCCTCTGGGGAAAACAAAGGAACTGATACTGCTTACTAAAAAAACCCCTACCATACACATTTATACACAGCTACATCCATAACTGAGGCTTTTTTCCCCTCCATATTGGGATCATTGTGGTCCAAGTTAATTCTTCCCTCAGAGAATCTGAATTAGCATTCATGTGTAGAATTACATGTAAAGGATAAAGCTGTAAGCACCTCTACCATGAAGGCCTTTGATCCTCACTTGAGAAAACCATCCAAGACCATCCTCCTGATAATGGCAAGGCAATTTATTAACAGAACTACTCGGGAAGACTTGTGCTCCTATTAATTGGCTATCTTGCATATCTATGTAGTTTTAATTACTTTTCACTCTCTTAGTTTCATCCTTAAAAAACCAGCTGAGTTCTCCCCAATTAAAATTCCACATAGAGAGAAAAGTGTGTGTGTGTGTGCCTGTGTGCCCGCCCAACTGGGCCCAAACAGTCCCATAGCACCTGGCATATCATCCTACATATCCCCCTTGTTATCTGACTTCTCCACTGGAGAACACTGAAATCCCATGATTCTTATCCCACTTAACAATTACAGTACTCAAAGATCTGGAAGCAGAATAATAAATACCTTGTTTTTCCTTTATTCACCACCTAGAATTCCCTCCAAAAGGAAAAGTGTATTGCTAATACACTTCAGATTCTTGTACAAGGTGGGAGAGCTGGGAAGTCATCTTTGGAGTGTCACAATACTACCTCAATCTGGACATGGATTTGGAGGACCATAGCACCTAACTTCACACTATATATGCCCAGCTCTTATTATGTCACCTTTACAGAAAATCCTGAATAAATCTCTTCTAGATCCCTGAGTTGTGTGTGTAGGCGTGTATTTTCATCTTTCCCCTTCTCTAATACAGATGCTGAATTTCTGTAGTCACTCATTTGACAATGATCTTGCCAAGTGGAGGAATTCAAAGTGAGTGGGAGGACATATATTATCAGAATTTTTTCAATGTACTGATCAGTTTTGTTGATACTTTTTTCTTAAAACAATTCTGTTATACTATATTCTGTTATATGTTAGGACAGCTAGATGGCAATGTGAATACACCACCTTGAATACACACAAGCCTTGAATCAGTAAAACTCAAGTTCAAACTAAATCAAATGGCTATGTGATCTTGAGCAAAACACTTAAATTCCTGTTGGCTTCAGTTCCCTTATCTGAAAAATGGAATAACAGCACCCACCTCGAAAAGTTGTTGCGAGAATGGAATGAGAGAGTAACTGAAAAGTATTTAGCACAGTGGTTAGCACATAATAGGCACTAAATAAATGTCAACTATTATTATTATATGAAATGGCTTTCTGGGAAAAATTAGGGAGATGATACGGGGGAAATTTAGGAAATATAAAAATAGACGGAATAGACGGCACATGTGGCCTTCTAGGTCCTCAGGTTCGGCCTTTTGACGGAGTCCAAGTTTTACAGAACAAATTCCCTAAATTAAACTATTTGTTCTTTAAAACTTGGACTCACGGGCGCCTAGGTGGCACAGTGAATAGAGCACTGGCCCTGGAGTCAGGAAGACCCGAGTTCAAATCCAGACCCAGACACTTAACACAAAAACTAGTCGTGTGACCTTGGGCAAGTCACTTAACCCCAATTGCCCTCCAAAAAGCAAACAAAACAAAAACAAAACTAGCCATGTGACCTTGGGCAAGTCACTTAACCCCAACTGCTCTACCTTCACCCTCTAAAAAGCAAAAACAAACAAAACAAAACAAACTTGGACTCAGCCAAAAGGCCACACCTGAGGACCTGGAAGGTCACATGTGGTCTCAAGACTGCAGGTTCCCCACCCCTGCCTTAGACATTAAGTATACAAGGAATCCTAGTGTGGAAGAAGTAAACTTCATTGTGCTTTTTATTTGGAAATTGCCAAATAGTTCTTATTTTTATTACAAGCAATTAATTGCAAGAAGGGCCACTGCCTGAAAGAGACTGCCAACCAAGGAGTTCTTATGAGAATTGCATCTGGAATATATGATATAAAATCAAGAAGTAAAAGCAAAGGCAATTAGGCTAGATTCAAGCTGTCATGATACAAGGAAAAAAAAGTATCCAGATAAGGAGAGGCATTGGTATGGTGTTGTAACATCTTGTAATGCTGTCCTTCAGAGTGAGAAGAATACAGATTGGGAAAAGAATATATTACAATTGCTTTCATCAGTGGTTTGGATTCATAGGTAGTCCAATACAACATGTCTTCAAATCATATTCTTTCTTTTGTTTTTACAAGGCAATCAGGGTTAAGTGACTTGCCCAGGGTCACACAATTAGTAAATATTAAGTATCTGAGGCGAAATTTAAACTCAGGTCCTCCTGAATCTAGGGCCAGTGTTCTATCTACTGTACCACCTAGTTGCCCCTCAAATCATATTCTTATAAATAATAACTTCATGCATCAAGTATGGGTCTTAAAGCTTTTAAAAACATACTGTAAGAGAAAGAACTAGAAAGAACAGGGTTTGAATGCAGACTGAAGCAAACTACCTGCTCTCTTTCTTTTTCTTGTTTGGTTTTGGTTCCTCTTTCCCACTGTTCATTCCATCGGTTACAATCCTTCTTTACAACCTGACTAATGTCTAATGTGAAAGTATTTGCAGATCCTATACTTGATTGCATGCTACCATGGGGGACGGGGGGAGAAGAGAGGGAGGGACACAAAAATTGAAACTCAAGGGATTGTGGAACTGAATCTTGTGAACTAAAAGTAAACAAACAAATTAATAAAGACAAAAAAAAAGTAAGCTTCTGTATATTAGTTTTATAAAGTTAATATGCTAACAATAATAGATTGCCATTTAATTAATAAATATTTGAGGGGCTGCTAGGTGGCGCAGTAAGAGCGCAGCCAGCCCCGGAGTCGGGAGGACCAGTTGTGGGATCAGTTGTGGCCTCAGATACTTAACACCCACACAAAATAACTGGCCATGTAACCTTAGGCAAGTTATTTAACCCCAACTGCTTTTAAAATAAATAAATGAATGAATGAATGAATGAATACATATTTGGAAGGCATTTATTTTTATTTGATTTTTTTGCTTTTTGGAGGGCAACTGGGGTTAAGTGACTTGTCCAAAGTCACACGGCTAGTAAGTGTGTCAAGCATCTGAGGTTAGATTTGAACTCAGGTCCTCCTGACTCCAGGGCTGGTGCTCTACTCACTGCGCCACCTAGCCACCCCAAAGGAAGGCATTTTCTGAATTAAAGATCTCAGGTATCTTAAAAACTTGTTAAGAGAAGTTTACTTCCTTTTTCCTCTCATTAAATTTCCCTATAGCAAGCCTTAATGCTGTGTTTTATCATCTTTAAATCTATTTTCTCACCTGTAAAGTATAAATAACAATACTATCTTAGTATTAAAAACCTACCCTCAAAGGGGTGTTATTTGAAAAGTTATTTTGTGAATTTTATATAAATACGGTGTATAAATGTAGTGTTTTTAAAAAATACCTGTAGTTCAATTACTTTGCCAACAAGTGGCAGGCTCACATACAGGTAAAATCAGTGAATAAGAAAGTATTGGCAGCAAAAAATAAAATGGAAGTTCTACTGAATGAAGTACAACAAAGTAGGAAAAGAGGGAAATGACATTTATATTTCTCTTCCTCAAATTTAATCTAATTCTGATTGTGAATGACATTCCAATGGAGCATTACAAAATTCTCAAAAGATGTTTAAAAAATTGGCTCTATAACATGACAAAATAAGAGCATGATAATTGTTGGAGAAGATGTGGGAAAACTGGAACACTAATGCATTGTTGGTGGAGTTGTAAACTGATCCAACCATTCTAGAGAGAAATCTGGAACTATGCCCAAAGGACTATAAAAATGTACATACCCTTTGACCCACTTCTAGAGCTAGAGATCGTAACAAGTGGGAAAAGTACCCCTATGTACAAAAAATATAGCAGCTCTTTTTGTGGTGGCAAAGAATTGGAAATCAAGGGGATGCTAAACAGATTATGGTATGTGAATATAATGGAATACTATTATGCTATAAGAAATGAGCAGACAGACTTCATAATAACCTGGAAAGACTTATATAAACTGATGCTGACAACCAGGAGAACTTTGTACACAATTACAGACACACCGTATCTGTGATGACTAACTTTTTTAAATCTGTGACTGTGCTCCTCTCAGCAACGCAACACTATAAGACAAATCCAAAAGACTCATGATGGAAAGGGATATCCACACCCACATAAAGAAATATAAAGTCTGAACGCAGATTGAAGCAAACTATTTGCTCTCTCTTTTTTGTTTTGCTCCTCCTTTGACTAATGTTTAATGTAAAGGTATTTTTAGAACCTATATTGGATTGCATGGGGGGGAGGGAGAGAAAATTTAGAACTCAAGGAATTGTGAAACTGAATGTTGTAAACTAAAAGTAAATAATTTTTTTTTTAAATTTGCTCTATCTCAAAAACAGGTTCTTGACATTTGTTTTTAAATTGAGAACTATTTTCAATATAATTGGCTTCCTTTGGAAACCTACATATTTTATGCATTTAAAAACATGCCAAGGAGAGAAGTCAGAACTCAAAATTAAAAAAAAAAAACTAATGTTAACAGATCTGAGGTTGGTTACCTTGTACAAATCCAACTATTATCACTTACGTTTGCTGATCCACTGTAAGTCTTCAAACAGTGGGTGGATGGTTATTTGTCAAAGATATTCATACTTTTGGTGTGGGTCTGCACTCACATAAAACTAGATACATTCCTGGTAGGCTGTAACTCCAAAGACAGAAGATTAGACTGGCTTTTAAAAATTTCTCTGGCTTAGGATGTCCCCTTTCCCACAATTTCAAGGAAAAAAAGAAAACAAAAATGAACAAACAAGAATAAAAAATTAAAAAAAAATTATCCTGAGAAAACATCTAAAGGATTAACCAAAATGCCAAAGGGGTCCAAAACACAAAAAAAGTTAAAAACCCTTGATGATTTAACAGAGAAGAGTATTTAGGATATTTTTTAAATAAACACTGGTTGTACCCTGCTACGTGGTAATTCATTCAGTCATGTCAAGATTCTAAAAGTAGAGAACAAAAGAGTTACAGCTGAAGCAGCAAGAGGGAAATGAGGGGAGGGCAGAAAGTGGAAACAGGGAGAAAGGAGGCTAAAGGTCATGCTTTTCTTTAAAAAAAAAAACAACCAAAAAAATGGAGGTATTATACTTTACAAAAAATTCACATACAGGGACCTACAACTAAGATTTTATCATCTTAATTCATAAAAAAGGTTTGAACACATACTCTAAAAATTATGCCTCTAAATTTTTAAATAGAAAATTAAAGTTTAATGAAAATTAACCTTTTCATATTATATGACAACGAAATACTAATATTTGAGAAAATCTCAAGATCAGCAACTAAAAACTTGAAATTAGCCTTTACACAGGGGCCTGGACCTGTTGAACAGGCACAGTTTCTCCCTCTATGAAACATCAAACCCAGTTTAGCAAGATAAATTTTAACTGTCTCTCTCTAACTCTAGTGTTCTTGGGATCCTCAAGATCTTTTGGTGACTGACCTGGTGGAAGGTTTTGGAGTTCTAACATTGCCATTCTAAGGGGAACTCAATGAGAACGAACAGGCCCAATTTCAATGTACTAACAATGTACCTAGTGGAATATTGGTAAACTATGCCAAGAATAAGTCATCTTGTATCTGTCAATCACATTTAACATAGCTGATGACACATTCTTCACTTTGGTAGAGAGGATGGAAAACTACAGATACATAAGATTCCATAGTACTTTGCCATATATCGTCGATTTGTCAGTGTCAGTTAGCCTTGCTTAATTCTAATTCTTTTAAAGTACAGCACATTGAGGGTGGAGAGTATATTGAAAAAATTACAATTATATAAAAACAAAATGATTATCAATAAAAATGTTTTAAAAGGTCTGACTAATGAGGACCAGCTCATTCCAACATCCCAACATATCTGACTACTATTCTATATCCTTGGTATTGGTGGTAAATTGAGAAGTTGGCCATTTTCTATTCAAAAAGGGTAATCAAAGGCCTCCTAAGATTCCTGAATAAACTCTGACCCAGCTTTGTATATTATAATATGCAAAAAAGTTACTAAGTTGTAGCTGACCAGTTCCAACAACCAGGGAGCTAGGAAGGTTACTCTGATTAGAATTCTAGGAAGGGATATTCCTTCCACTGATGCAGTGAAGAACATATTCATAAATTCTTATTCTGGTCAATCCTCAATATCCTCCTACAACCATGAAAAGAGAACTGAAACCAACATGCAGAATTAAGGCTTTCTTGCATGGTCCTTTTACATTTTGTGGGCAATAAGGCAATAGCTTGCCTACTTATCTTATTCCCCAATCTCCCCCTTAGCACTTACACAAGAAATCAATTCAATTTCAAGAAGATAATACTGTCATAATAAACCAAAAGCATAAATTTGAATTATCAACACTAAGTGATCTCACTAATTTCACAATTTTCCTTACTTTGCGCAGTCTTGCTTTTATTAATGAAGAATTTATTTCAATTATGCCCTTACTTCAAGGTTAGAAACTTTACCAACAACATATTCTAAGGAGCTATGATGATTAAGACTTTAGAACCTTAGAGATAACTAACTCAAACCCTTACTCCGAGCATCCTCTTGACAACATCCCTGACAGGTGATCCTCAATCAAACATGTTTGTATTCATTATAGGTTATGCAATTTTTTAGGTGCTGGGAATACAAAGAAAAAAATTAAATATACCCTGCCCTCAAAGGATTTACATTATGTTGAGAGAGACACCACGCACACATAGAAATGTTTACAAAATACATAAATCTAGACTTTCACTAAGATACCATACCATGTCTACATAGCTCTAAATGGTAGTTATTCCTTATTTGAGGAAAAATCTGCCTCTCTGTAACATCTACCTAATGGGTTCATGACATGAAAAATAAGAATTATGGCACAAAAGCATCATTTATAGTAATGATAAATGCGCAGAAAGCATTAGAGAATATATCTGATACTCTTGGTAGCAATGACTGCTTTCCCATCAATGATGTAAGAAAGAGTCAGAAAAATCTGAAGGTATAGAGTTAAGAATGAAATAATTAACGATACTGTCAAATGTTGCAGAGTTCAGGAAGTATGAAGAGTAAGAAAAGGTCATAAGACTTCTAATTGATAAACCACTGGTAACCTTGGAAAAAACTGGTTCAACTGAGTGGTTGGGTTATAAGGCAGTTAACTGAGTTAGGTGAGATTAGATGGAGAAAATGAATGTAAATAGTTTCCCCATGAGTTCTGCTGTGAAAAAGAAGAGATATAAGACAATATTTTGAGAGAATGATGAGATCAAGTGAAGAGTTTTTAAAAGAAAGATCTGAACATATTTGTGAATAGTAAGGAGGAGAAATTGAAAATTACGAAGAAAATCTTTCTCTGCATCAGTGTAGGGCCTATGGGTGTGAAGCACAGCACATCCTGTCAGACTCAAATGAGTGTTGTACTGAATAGTACTGCCATCCTCTTTCTTTTTCACTGTACTACACAAAAATAGTTCCCTGGTAATGGAGTGAGTTAGAATATATTTGGAAATGCTAATATAAATTATTTTATATAGCAATTAAATAATTTTTAAAATAGGGAAAGGGGATGATGTAAAGGGTAAGCTCCTGAAGGAGACCCAAGGGGATAGCATCAAGGGCACAAGAAAAGAAAGGGGTTGGCACTTGCAAAGAGAAACACAATCACTTTATCTTAGACTAGAGCAAAGGAGAAGGAAGGATTATGCTGAATCGATTTAGAGTGTAGAGATGCAGAAGAAATTTAAGGGCAGCTTTAATTTTCGCCCCTTTGCGCACAGAAGGGCTAGCCAGACAGGTAGTGTAGGTAGCTTTAAGAGTGAAGTCTGGAACAGATGCTGAGGAGACTAGAATAGTCAATAGGAAATAGTAAAAGGATTGGCAAGAACTGGTATGCAGTAACAAAGGCCCAAATGAGTTTACAAGTTTGCTATAAACTTGTATAACTTCTTCCATCGGCATTAAGCAGCATGTTTAAGAGCTGAAGACAGATGATAGAATAATCCAGGACTGGTGTTTGGACAAGATAGGACAAGAAGACAGGGGACTGAAGGGTAGAAGACTGTCAAGTTGAACTTAACTATCAGGTCAAGATTTTGAAGGATGGAAAGTGAAGTACAGTGATAGCTTGGGAAACTAGGGAGGAGCAGAGTGATTCGAAGTTTCAGTGAGGAAAGTAAATATGTTTAGGAGGCATTAGCCACAGGGAGTGATTGGAAGGACAGGAAGTTATGGTCAGATAGAAGAATAACAGTTATGGAGAGTGAAGGCTGCACACTTTCTGGATGATAACAAGATCAATAATATCACTATATTTGCATGGAGCTACAATAGGGTGAAATCATGGTAGGTGAGGATGTTAATGAATTGGAAATCAAGCATATTTAAAGGGACATCAACTTCTAAACTAAAGTCTCTCAAGTAAAAAGATAGGTGTTGGAGAAAAGACAAACTATGTGCTAGGTGCTAAACCCCTGAAAAAGAGTGACCTGGAGGCCAACAAATAGTAAACATCAGGATATAAACAGAATGAATAGGGTGAACAGCAATTGTTTTGAAAGCTGCACAGCTGGCAACAGTCACGTGCCTCCAGGTGAATAATCTAGGGCATAGGCCCAGGAAGACTTGCTCACTATGTACTTTCTTACTTCAGTAAAAGCAATCTCTTGATTCAAATACTATGCCTCCAAGCAGACCTTTTGCTTAAGATCAGATTGAACTCAGCCCAGAACAAATTGATTTAGCCCAACAGGATAGTACAGCTAACCAGTCCAGAAAAAGCAGCAACACAGATGGCTTTGGGTAGCAATTACAGGCATCAACTCTGATACCAATGCAAATTAAGCTTGTAACAAGGGCCTCAAGGATGAATGGGTAAGGGGGACGTGGGGCCAGAACCTACCTTTGGTGAGAATGGGGACCAAGAGGTAGGAATTACTCTGACTAGTGACTCTGACTACCCAAGTCATAGGAGGCCAGGGAATAAGGTTGGGGAGGGGGGAAGACTAGCAAGCAGCAAGTGATTTGAATACTGTACAACTGGCTACTTACTCACTCCAAGGTGAATGCTCTGGGGCCCTTCCCGCATGTGGATAGTGATCTGGAGGGCCAGTGTCTCCTTCTCCATAGAACCTAATGAGTTATCCAGAGGCACAGATTTGTCTGTGCAGGACAGATTTCACCAGTTATTAAAAAGGGAAAAACAAGATTACTATGCACCTTTTCTTTTTAAACCTCAGTAAAAATAACTACCTAATTCAAATACTTTGGCTCTAAGTGTTCCATTTCCACCAGATCATAAAGATTGGAAAGGAATGAAGCTCAAAAGAGATGTTGCTAAGTGACAGTGATAGGGGGACAGTTGGGAAGTGAGGAGCAAGAAGCATTCCTACTCCTCCTCATGGCCCAATGTGTTCAGGTAGCATGAGCAAAGGTACATCCAGTACTTTAAGGTGACCACAGATTTAGTGTTGTCTAGTGGGCAGACAGGTTTCTGTGATGAGCGAGACTGAAGCAACATGAAGAGATAAGGTCTAATTGATGGGCAGGCTTTTATCAACAGAACCAAACATTGCATTCAAATCAAATAGTCATAACTATATGACCTAGATAAAATCAAGTGTTTGAAGATGTATAATCACCAATTATAAGTACAAAGGAGAGTAAAGTGCAAGACATGCTAACAAAACAGGAAAAATCTTGTCAACAATTCATGTTTTGGATCCTAGATTCAAAGATATGTTAAGTGATAACACTGTATGGTTACAAAACAAGCAGCATTCACATGAATATATATTAGAAAGGCATTTTTTAAAAGTTGCAAAATCTATAAGATTTTAGGTGTTTGGTTCAGAAATGCAATTTGAGATGCTACTAATCATATGCCTCCTGCAATATACTGCTTTGATTTCCTGCACTTTGCTTAACATCAAAAAACTTGGCTTAGGTTTAGAAATGCTGACAAAGACAAAGCCTTAGAAGCAGCAAAAATTGCTAATGGTAATAACTGAGAAAGTGAAATTTAGGTTAATTTAATGTTGTAGGTTAAATTGTAGTCAATGAGTTTGGGGTTTTATTTCCCCTCTATTCCTTGGCTCCTTTTCTAAAAATGAAGGCTTTCTGGATCAACTTAACAAGTCCAGAAAATATCTTAACTTTTGATACAGTGGTGCCCTGTCAAGTTCTTGTCGGCAAAATGTAGAAAATGTTAGATTCATAGCACAATGCTTTGTACTCAGTAGCTACTTTAAAAATGCTTGATTATAACTAAATTCCAGTTTAGAGAAAAGGAAGAATTAAGGGAGAGAATGGGAAAAGGATATGATACCTCCTAATACTTTCTGTGATAGCAAAAAACTGGAAACAAAGCAGGTGTCCATCAATTGTGTAATCAATAAAGTATTACCAGTGTGAAGGATTCAAATGCCAGGACTTACAGGAAATAATACATAACAAAGTAAACAGAATTCATAAAATAGTATATACAATAATAGAATGTAAGTTCCTTAAGGTCAGAGATGGTTTTCCTTCAGTCTTCATAACCACTTTAGTACAGGGCTAAGCTTTATCATAAGCAATGAATGACAATAATGCAAACTGGAAATACAAAAAAATTAAACTGAATGGCAGTGTAATAATGAAGACCAAGCTTGACCCCAGAGAAGAACTGAGAAAAACATCTTTCCAATGTAGAGTGGGGCCTATGGGTACAGAATATTGCATACACTGTCATATTCCGTTGCTGTTTGTTGATTTGCTGACCTGCTTTTTTCCCCTTTAAAAAAATCTTTGTCAAAAAGGTTTGCCTTCCTGGGCAAAAGAAAGGAAAGGGATCTACTTGGAAATGAATTATGTAAAAACAAAAAGGATCAATAAAAATAAAAAATTTTAAAATAAAATACATGATACCATCTACCAATTTTTCCCTAACTGGGTTTAAAATATTTCTTTTCCATTACTATTTAGTTAAGAGGCTGGATGTTAATTGCTTCATTGTCAGGCCTAAAAGAATGGGATAGGATTTCTTAGGATATACCCCTTTAAATAAAATTTCCTTGTAACAAACGATTTGCTTTCTACTGATTTGATTATAGTAACATATTACCTCAATTACTACACTTTATTCTAAAATACTTGCAAAGCATTTACCGAAGGAGACTTAAAGAAGACCACGAGATTAAAAACAATATAATTACTGCTGACCTGGACAAAGTCCAATCTTTATAATTAGTCTCTTATTTTATTAGTCTCTTTTCCTCAAAGTTCTTTATAATAATTTTTCATGATACCCTCAATAAGTATAATTATTCTCATTTTCCACAAATAAAATTTATCTTAGAAAGGGAACCACTTACCCAAGGTCATACCTGAAAACAACAAGTACTAGCAAGATGCTATCTCATTTAAAAATCTCACATCAACTTTACTCCATTATAAAACTGGGATATACAAAACATACTTAGGCAAACAAGTACAAATTCTCTGTAAATTAAAAACAAAATTATTAGTTGTATACTAAAAGATTAAAAGATAAAATCTACAAATTCAATTAATACTTATGAAAGGATATCATGATGGGTGTTGGGGATACAGAGGAAAAAAAAGAAATAAGCCTGCCCTCATAAAGCCACAAGATGTAAATTCAAGCAAGGAGGTTCCACTGTCAGCCAAGAGAGTCAAGCATTATCCAAGGAATGTCCAGAAGTCAATAGGGAATCTATTCCTTTATTAGTAAAGAAATATTAAGTATGATTAATTATATTATGCTACGGCAGAAAAATGGACAGTTTTTTTTAAGGTTTCTTAAAGGTTGAAGTAGAAGATTTTTGCTTAACTTGTTAACCAAAAAACTGTAACATCCCTTCCCTAAGCATTCCAATTAACATAGGTTTTATCTTCAAAAGAATTGTTGGAGGTGAAGTACAGAGATAAACACAAGGAGAGAATATTTCTAGCAGAATATTCCAAAAATCTTGAGAAATAGTTTTTTGAGGATAACCTCTACTGATTGGAGATCTAGTGAGGATGGTATGATAAGAGAAAAAAAAAAACAATGAAAATTGGCTACAAGAGATGCTGTTTCAGGATATATGAATATAATTTCTGAGTAAGACAGCCTTGCAAACACACCTTGTAATAAAAGGACTGATTACCCAAATACAATGAGAAGAACCACTTCTTGAGAGAGCTACTTTATATAGAATCTAACATGTTTGAACATGCATTCTGTCTAAAAGAGATATGGTCTTCCTGAGTAATGATAAAAATAGTTGATTTCAATTAAAAACATAAAATCCCTTTAAATGCCCCTGTGAAATTACCAGAGGTTACAGAAAAAAAAAATAGTAATAGACCAAAGGGAATACATTCGTGATAACATTTCTGATGTCTAAAAAAAAAAAAACTGTTTTTCCCTTAAAATTAAACTTCTACTATCTATAGCCTTTTTAAATTTTTAAAATAGACTACATATGACTTTCAGGTTACACCTATGACCCTCAAATCTAGTCTCTTCACTGAACAATGTGTAACTAAAGAGATTCTGAGATGGGGGGAGGGATGATTTCCTCTTTTACAAAAGAAATCCTACAGTACTGAAATCTGATGGGGTGAGGGGGGAAGGTGAGAAGCTAGACTTAAAATGGACTAGAACTAAGGTGTACTTCCTTAGCCTAACACCCTTCCAAACTGGTCATAACTGACATCAGTAACCGATGGGAGTAATTTATAAGTGACACTGAAATAGTCCCCAGCAAAATTTCAAATAAAAATGTTTTGGTCTTGGTTGATCCTTCTAGTCTTTTTCACCCCTCTCCCCCATTTCCTCTAAATCTTTCAAAACTCCAATTCTTAGAGAGTTCTAATCTCAGGTGGGTGGTACACATTTGATTATATCTTATTTAAGTAATTCATACTAAAGTGTGACAGACTGAAGTTTGCTTCCCACAGGCTATTTACTTTTAAAAGGTCAGCTAAAATACCCAAAAGAGAAATATTCAGATCTACTACCACCTCTGCACCCCCAACAAAATGCCATTCATTTGACCCCTCCTCAACCTGGTAAAACAAAGAGATGTTTCTTTGGGAGAAATCGTGGGTTGACACATAAAAGCCCCTACATATGACAACAGTAATTCTAATAAAACTTTCTTTAAACACTTCCATGGAGAAGTGGGGGTGGGGAAGGAAGGTGACAGGTACTAAAAAGCATCAGATTCTTAGGAGCTTACAGGCCCAAACTTAAAACTGAAAGCCCAATTTTAAAATTCCTATATTTTTTTAATGAGACCAACCTTGAGCTCTGCCTACACAAGGGCTAGGAAGGCTACTGCTACAACATTCTCTTCCCTCCTACCTTTTCTTAAAAGCATTAATCGACATAATTTGGGAGACACTCTTTCCATCTCTAGGGACTGGGAGGATGGTCTCAGAAGGAGGAGGTAGCGTCCTTCTCGCAGCTCACACTGCCAGAATACTGTGTGCCTAGCTCCACGTTTCTCAACAGGGTATTCTTCCTGAAGACAATAATGGGATGGAGAATGAATCCAACAGCAAGAGAGCCGTGAGAAGGGGAGGGGAGATCTCTTCCGTGGGCTTGGGAGGGCTGGGGAGCGTGTTTTCATTCGTGACATGGGAGGAGGGAAGGGATGGGGGAGGGCCGGGGTGTCTGGCAGACGAGGCGCCGCCGCCGCCGCCGTCGCAGCCGCTGCTGCAGTCTAGCTTCTGGTCCTCCTTTCTCTTCTCATTAGAGACAGGTGGTGGTGGCAGAGGTGGCGGCGGCGGCCGAGGGAAAAGGGGAGGGGAATTTCCCTACACCGCCACCATCCGTACAAAAAGCGTAGGGAGCTCCCCCAGGAGAGAGAGCGAGCGGAGCGCGCGAGCAAAGCCTCCCTCTTAGCCCAGGGGACGGACCCACCCGCACGCGCGCTGGCGAAGTGAAGGCGGAGGAGGCGGAGGCGCCGCGGCGCCTCCATCATCACCGTCTCCGCAGCAGGCCTGCGCGGGCCCCACAGGCCTCTCCGAGCCTCAGCGAGTCCGCTGCGCAGCGGCGGAGATCCCACCCCCGCGCCGCTCCGACCCAAGATGGCGGCCGGCGGCCACCGCCGCGCCGCGCCACCCCACCTTCCTCCCTTCCCCTCCCCTCCCCCCCCCCGGGGGGGGCCCCGCGCCCCCCGCCGGCCCCCCCCCCGGGCCCCCCGCCCCCCCCCCCCCCCCCCCCCTCCGAAACCAGGCGGCTCGGGGGCGCGAGGCAGGAGGCCGCGTCGGCGGCACGGCTGAAGGGGAGAGAGGGGGCGCTTACCGTGTGTGGTGCGGGAGTGGCCTTACTGGGGCACTGAGGAGGAGGAGAAAGAGGAGGAGGAAAAGGAGGAGCAGGAAAACACCGCGGCAACTGGGACGACGGCGGCTCCCATAGCGGAGCAGGCGCCTAGGCTGCGGAGAGGGAGGAAGGGAGAGAAAAAGGGAGGGAGGCGGGGGGCTCGCGAACCCGCCGCGTTGCCTCATGGGTAGATTCCAGGTCAGCCCCAGCCAGCCTGGCTCCTTTCTTTCCTGTTAGGGGAGGGCGGAAGAGGGGAGGGAAAGGGGGAGTGGGGGAAGGGCGCCACAGCATGTGCCTTGCTCACCCCTGTTCGAGGCATCCGTTCCCCTGGGGCCACAGGGAGACCAAGCACTCTTCTTTGGGGGGGGTTCTAGAGCTCCTAGGTAAGATGGAGGCTTCCTCTGGTGGGTGCTTCCTTCAGGGTTGTGGGTTCATCCAACCCAGAATGAGGGCTGCTGGTGCAATCTCAAAACATAGAAACCTGGGTACTGGATCCTCCTTAGGAATGGATCTGGACAGGCCTGGGGAATGGAAAGATCAAGGCCATCGTGGAAAAGTCAAACCTGAAAGGAAAACAAAATCCTGGAGAAATGATAGCAGTGAGGGCAGCTAAAAATGAACAAATAAAAGACAAATTCAGAGTTTATCTTGAATCTGGAAAGATGGTGGTATGTTTTTTTTTTTTTAATGAAGGAAGAATGGAGTGGCCAACCAAGTCTTCCAAACTTTGCCACTTCCATGGAGCATAAATAAATCCCATTTCTTTAGAGAGAGGAATCTAAATACTTGAAGAGAGCATGCTTTGTTAAGCTATATAATCAAAAGAAAAACAGCAAGCTCTCAACTAATGTAGGCGAAAACACCTGCAAAAAATAAAAGGAATCAGACTCTCCTTCCAGATTTACAATCAATGGTACTGACTTACTGGATTTGAAATCAGGTTCTACTTAGCTTTCTTAGTTTTGTCACTTATTACCTGTGGGAATTTAGATTGTCATCTCACCTAGCCAGGCCTCAGCTTCTGTATTTCTATAAAAAGACTGGACTAAGTGATTTTTAACACCCATTCAGTTTAATTCAAAATTAAAGGTCTGTTGTAAATCAGGTGTTGTTGCATATCCTGTGAAGTTTTTCTAATCATCTTAAGGCTTAAAACTGACTTCTTTTATAGAACCCTAGAGGTAGAAGAAATCTCAGAGGACCTCTATCTGAAGCATGAATTGGTCCCCTCTAATCTAAGAGATATATCTGACAAGTAGAAGATAAGCTTTCTGAGGGCAGAGAATGTTTTGTTTTTGCCTTTGCATTTTTAGTGCCTAGCACTTGGCAACTTCAGGAATTTTGTCTGAGTTAATAAGTCTACTTGATAACCTCTAATAATATGGAATTCATATGTGACCTTGGGCGAATCACTTTAACCTCTGTTGTAGTTTGAACCAAAATCTGCTTATCTGCCACTCCTCTTTATTGATCTTAATTCTGCCCTTTAGAGCTAAGCAAAACAAGTCTAATCAATCTAATCAAGTCTTTCACATGACAGACCTCTAAATATTTGAAAACAAATATATTCCCCCTAAATTAATCCTTTCAGTTGATCTCATGGCATAGTTTGAGTTCTTTACCTGCTCTAATCTTCCTTATCTGTTTCAATATGTCATTGTCCTAAAGCATAATTCCCAAAACTGAACACAACTTTCCAGATATGATCTAACTAGAGTACAACTATAATCTCTTTGGTACTGGACCTCATACTTATATTAGGGAACCCTTAATTCCCATTAGTTTTTCTGGCTGCTACATCCCGCTTGGCTCTTATTTAAGTGCAAAAACCATATTTTTATATGAAATGCTATCTAGCTATTACCCTCCCCCATCCAGGATTAGTTTATGTTTTGACCCCAAATGGAGAATTTTTATCTCCACTAAATGTCATTTTATTAGATCCAGTCCATTGTACCAACCTGTTCAGAGGTTTCTGGTTTACAGCCTGCAAACTTCCTTCCTCAGCTTTATACTATCTAAAAATTTAATGAGCATGCCATCTGTGCCAGCATCCAAGTCACTTATTAAAAATACTGTAGTAAAAGGATCAAGGCAAATCTTTTGTGTTCCTCTACCGTAGACATCTCTTTAAGTTGATAATCAGTCTGTTAACCCACGTTCACTGGATCTGATTGTTCAAGAAGCACCAATTCCACCTAATTATATTATCTATCTCATTCAGAGCTATAACTAGTCTTGGGGTGATCAGGGATGTGCTCCAAGAGAACATTCTTCTCACAGTGACAGCTATCTCTGAGTGCTATGGTTACTTGGTGGGCTACACTGCCATAAAGGGCAGTCAACTCCGAGGTAGTGTCCCTTGGGATGTATGGAGTATTCAAGGAGGATCAGTACCAGTTTGAGGACTTGCCAGGTCCTTTTTAGGGTCCCTCACCCACCTTTGATGTCCACCTGTCACCTCACTCTCCCCAAGGCTCCAAGAAGCTGTAGCAAATGAAGTAGTCCCACTCTGAACTATCTGGGCAGATGGGCCAAACCAGGTTCAGCATTGTCAACAGACCTCAAACCTGTTAGTGAGTTAAGGGGATGCCTACCCAAGCAGGTGAAGACTTCCTGGCAAAATGGGTGAATGAGAACAATTTTGTTGTAGTGGCCATGAAGGTGGCTAAAGTAGGTAGGCACTGTGGAGCACTCAGAGCTTGGTCAGATAGAGAAGATGCCAAGGTCATCCACTGCATCCCAGTCCATTGCCAGTCATCTTGACTTTAATTTTGCTACTGGATACGTATAACTCTGGAAGAGAGAGTGAAGCTGTGCAACTCTACCTCTCTTAAATCCAAATCACACATCATGACATTATTCACTACTTTACCCATCTTGAAGTCCTGTGGTGAAGGGCACAGGTGAGTGACAAAGCAGCAGGTATGGATATGCCAGGAGCTATAGCCACAGCCATGCACATAGGTAACCCAGAGCATTAGGCCATCTTCTCACTGGAAATGGGACCACTTGTGCCCAATCTGTGATAATGCCTTCCAAATTCATATTGGACTGATCAGCACAGCCAAACACACCATAACCTGACCCCAACATTGTGATGTCATTGATCTTAAAAAACAAAGAACAAATAACAACCACAAAATCCCTGTAATGCTTCTCTCTTTGGGTTGTCTTCCTCCTGCTAGCCTGCAGGAACAAGGGCTAGACTCTCAGAGTTGAGCTGCACCCTCCCAGTACAATTGCAATTACACTCAAACTTTGCTCTGTACCACTGACCACCTCTCAGTTCAACAACTGTTTTTGGCTCCAGGTATAAACATTCCTAGTTATGGCTTTGCCTACATCTAAAATTTATTTTTCCGACAATCTATTTGGCTGTATAATTTCTACTTTAGTTTTCTGTTGGATTTATCTAGCTCTGAGAGAAGAATATTAAAGTCTCCTGTGAATATTGTGTTATCAATGCCTTTTTGTAATTCACCTTTTTTAAAAAGATCTTTGATGCTATGCCATTTTGTGCATATATTTTTAATGATGTTATAGCTTAATTATTTATTGCATCTTTAGGTATAATGTTTTTTTTCTCCAGAGATGATCAGTTTTAATTGTTGTCTTATCTGAAATCATGATTACTACCCACATTTCTTACATTCAGTCTTGCAGTCTGGCTTCTAATGTCATTACTCAACTGAAACTGCTTTCATCAAAATTACTAATAATTTCTTGGTTGTAAATTCCGATGGCTTTTTAAAGTCCTTGTTCTCTATAGGCTCTCTACAGTTTTTAACTCTGTTGATGACCCTCTTCTACTCGGTACTCTTTCCTCTTTGGGACTTCCTGACACCATTGCCTCTTGATTCATCTCCTATCTATCAAACTGCTCATTCTCAGTCTCCTTTGCTGGGTCATCATCTATATCATATCACCTAGCTGTGGTGATATCCCAAGGTTCTGTGCTCAACCTATTCTCTGTCTACACTCTTACTTGTTAATTTTATGAGCATCTATGAATATAATTACTACCTCTGTGCCAACGATTGCCAGATCTGTATGTTTAGTTTCAGTCTTTCTCCTAAGCTCCAGGTCCACATCATCAATAGCCTATTGGACATTTCTAACTGAATTAACATTCAGTTCACAGAGGCAGCTCACATTCAACATCTCCAAAGTAGAAACATTTCTTTTTCCTCTAAAACCCACCCTCTTACTAATTTGCCTATGTTGTGAGCACCACCATCCTTCTAGATACCTGGATTTGCAACCTTAGTGTCATCCTCAGCCACTTATTCTTTTCTGCTCAACATATCCAGTCAGTTACTAAATCATTGCTTTGACTTCTACAAGCTCCATTTTATATATGATGGCCCTTTCTATTCTCCATAGCTACTTATGCTTTCCCCAAAAAACACTACCTTGCATTTTGTATATAAATTTTTTTGTATAGATGTCTGTATACATACATGTCTTCTCCATTAGAATGTGAGCTCCTCAAGGGCAGTGATTATTTCACTTGTGTCTCTGTATCTGCAACAACTGGCACTTAGTAGTTGCTTAATAAATGCATGATTTATTGATTTATTTTGCTTTTTGGAATGGGGACGGTAGAGCAATTGGGGTTAAGTGACTTGCCCAAGGTCACACGGCCAGTTTTGTGTTAAGTGTCTGAGGCCAGATTTGAACTCAGGTCCTCCTGACTCCAGGACTGGTGCTCTATTCACTGTGCCACCTAGCTGCCCCGAAATGCATGATTTATTGAAGGATATCCTGAGAGCTTTTGTCAAATACCTTGCTGAAATCCAAGATTACAAATGTCTATGACATTCCCCAACCCTATTGAAGAAAATTAGGTCCACTACTGATTCTCTCCTTTCTCCTGCTCACAAAAGAAGAGAAATTGTTATTCTTTCCAAAGAACAGTCCCTCCAGCTTGGCTCTTGATTCCATCCCATCTCTATGACTACTGCCTCAGTTATAATCCTTTATTAAGTCTATTCAGTCTCTCCAGTAGCACCCTCACCACCAGCTACAGATGTTTTCATATCTCTGAAATCCTAAAAAAGACTACTCTTGATACTTCTATCCCATCCAGCTGCCTTCCCATCTCTCTCTTAAAGTTCACTGTTAAACGGGTGGGAAAGAGTAATTTATCTTTTTGGATGCCACTTCTACTGTCTCCTCTTTTCAACCCCACCATGACCATTGTATTAAAATCATTCTCTCAAAAGGTCCTTTCTGCCACACCAAAAATCTCTGACAGTCAAAGTTAATTGCCTTTTTCTCTCAGTTCTCATCCTTCTTGACCTCCCTGAAGCTTTTCATAAAACTTTTCACTCTCCCCTCTCTTGACTTCAGAGATACTTTCCTGAATTTTGCTATTTCTTTAATTTCTCCTTCTATTGATGTTTTGTTTACTTTTTAATTTTAGTAATCTTAAATTTGTTATTGTGGATGTTCCCTGAGGGTTTATGCTGGGTCTTTTTTTTCTCCGCAAACTTTTTATTTTTTGATACTAAATTTTAAAAAATTTTAGAGTTTAAAATTCTCCCTTTCCTCTCCTGCCCCTCCCCCACCTATTGAAAAGGCAAGCAATAAGACACCTATTATATATGTGAAGTCATGCAAAAAATATTTCCATATTAGGTATGTTGCAAAAGAACCCCCCCCAAAAAAACCCAAGAAAAATAAAAGTTTAAAATGTACACTCCAATACCCAAGAGCTCATTAGTTCTCTCTCTAGAGGTGGATAGCATTTATTTTTATCATGAATACCTTGGAATTGTGGATCAATTGAACTCCTGTTTCCTCATATTTGAAATGGAACTTAATGAATATGCATTTATTAAATGCTTACTATGTACCAAGCAGTATACTAAGAGTTGGGTTTACAAAGAAAAAGTAAAAATAATGGATGCCCTCAAGGAGTTTACATGCTAATGGGAGGAGGGAGGTAATATAATAAATCATAACATACAAAATAATTACAGAATATGAAATTTAACCTTTAACCTTTAAAAGGGCTAACACTGGCAGCTGAGGGTGGGGGGTGGGGACACAGAAAAGGTCTTGAGCTGAGTCTTAAAGGGGCTCTGAGTCAGAAGTTGAGAGGGAAAACATTCCAGGCATAGGTAACAGCTAGGCAGAGATATGAGAGATGGTGTATTTTGTAGGATAGAGTGAATAGTCTGGTCTGGCTGGATGATAGTATGCATCAAGGTGAGTAGAATGTAAAAAAAAATGGTAAAGGTAGGAGCAGAGGAGTTTATATTTTATTCTAGAGGCAATAGGAAGAAACAACTAGAATTGGTTGAGTAGGATAGCCACATGGTTACATTTGTGTTTGAGATGTTGTATAGTAGGGAATGAAATTAAGAGATTTGGCAACAGATTTAATATATGGGGTTAGTGAGAGAAGAGCAAAGGATTATACAAGGTTGGGAAGCTAAGTGCCTGGAAGGAGGGTAGAACCCTTGAGAGAAATAGGAAAGTTCAGAATAAATGGTTTGAAGGAAAAGATAATGAATTTGGTTTTGGACATATTGAGTTTGAGATACTTATGGGACAACTAGTTTGAAATATCCAGCCTACAGTTGGTGGTATAGGGGTGAAGCTTGGGAGAAACTAGAAGTTGATAAATAGATCTGGCAACCATCTGCATAGATGTGGTCATGAACCCTTGGGAGCTGATGGCATTAACAAGTGAAATAGTATATAGCGAGAAGGGCACAAAGGACAAAACCTTGGGGAACATTCAGAGCGAGTTGCTGTTATATGGAAGAAATCCAGCAAAAGAGACCAAGGAATGGCCAGACTGATAGAAGGAAAACCAAGAGAAGGTACAGTCATGAAAACAGAGGACAGAGTAGCCAAGGTATTCCCCAGTGTCAGGTGTTGCAGAGGGGTCAAGAAGGTTGAGAATTGAGAACACATTTTTCATGATAAACTCCCAAACTCCAGTTACTGGTATAAGTACTTGCTCTTCAAAAAATGACTAGAAAAACTGGAAAACATTTTGACTGAGAAACTAGGTATAGATCCACATCTTACAACATATACCAACATAAAGTCCAAATGGATAAATGACTTAGATATAAAGGGTAACTTCATAAACTAGAGAAATGAGGAAGAAATTCCCTTCATATCTATAAATTTTGGGGAAGAGTTAATAACCAAACAATGGCTAGAGATTTATCACAGAAGATAAAATGGACAACTTTAATTATATAAAGTTAAAAAGTTTTCCACAAACAAAACCAACAAAGCTAAAACTAGAAGAGATTAACTGAAAAAAAATTTTTGCGGTGTTTCTCTAATAAAGGTATCATTTCCAAAACATATGAGAAACTGATTTAAATTTTTTTTTCTTTTTTGTTTTTGCTTTTTGGGCAGGGCAATTGGGGTTAAGTAACTTGCCCAAGGACACAAGGGTAATAAGTGTTAAGTGTCTGAGGTCAGATTTGAACTCAGGTTCTCCTGACTCCAGGGCTGGTGCTCTATTCACTGTACCACCTACCTGCCCCAACTGATTTAAATTTATAAGAACAAAAGCCATTCCTCATTTGATAAATTGTCAAAGGACATGAAAAGGCAGTTTTCTTTCACATTCATCTTTTTATTTTTAATTCCAAATTGTCTCCTTCCCTCAAGCTCCTCCACCACCTGTTGAATACACATGAAGTCATGTAAAACATTTCCATATTATTCATCCACAATTGTAAACAAGAAAAAATAAAAATAAAACAAAACACCTTTATTATTAGGTCTGTATCCCATAGAGATCAAAGAAAAAGGTAAAGTAACCATGTGGACAAAATTATTTATAGCAGTTCTTTTTGTGGTGGCAAAGAACTGGAAATTGAAGAAGGGGGGAATGCCCATCAATTGGGGAATAGCTGAACAAGTTGTGATGTATGATTGTGATGGAATACTATTGTTCTATAAGAACAAGCAGGATGATTTCAGAAAAACTTGGGAATACTTATATGAATTGTTGCAACATGAAATGAGCAAAATCTGGAGAATATTGTACTCAATAATAGCAATACTGCAACAATAATAAACAGTGAAAGAAAAAACTACTCTGACTCAGTACAATGATCCATAACAATTCCAAGGAACTCATGGTGAAAAATGCTAGAGAATTGATGAACTCTGAGTGCAGACTGATCTCTATGGGATACAGACCTAATAACAGTATTGTTGGTTGAAAAGATATGCTATGCACAGTTTTATAATCCTATGAACATAGTTCCAAATTGCTTTCCTGAATAATTGGATCAGTTCACAACTCCACCAACAATGCTGTAGTGTTCTGATTTTCCCACATCCTCTCCAACATT
The DNA here is from genome assembly GCF_028583685.1 of Petaurus breviceps papuanus. Taxonomy (NCBI): domain Eukaryota; kingdom Metazoa; phylum Chordata; class Mammalia; order Diprotodontia; family Petauridae; genus Petaurus; species Petaurus breviceps. The sequence continues at coordinate 26,162,109 of NW_027186296.1, forward strand.
TGTCATTTTCCTTTTGCCAATCTAATAGATGTGAAGTGGTACCTCACAGTTGTTTCAATTTGTATTTCTCTAATTATTAGTGATCTAGAGTATTTTTCATATGACTATTAGTAGCTTGGATTTTTTCTTCTGAAAACAAACTAGCAGTTTTCAAATGAAGAAATCTAAGCTATCAATAGCCATATTTTATTTATTTATTTATTTATTTACTTTTAGTTTACAACATTCAGTTCCACAGTCCCTTCAGTTTCAGATTTTCTCTCCCCACCCAACATCTCCCCCCAAATTAAGAATACAATTTATATAATAACACCACTGTAAAAACAAACAACTTTGAAAGAGTTAAGAATTCAGATCATTATAATAACCGAACACAATTCCAGATGACAGATGATGAAGCATACTACCCACCTCCTGAGAGATAAGTGAAGGACATATGATACTGGGTGAAGTATTTTTTTGAGCTTGGCCAATGTTGCAATCTGTTTTGCTTGGACTAGGTATATTTACTACAAGGGTTTTGTTTTTTGTTTTCTTTTCAATGGTAGTAAGATGGTGGGGAGAGAAAATAAATACTTGTTCATTTAAAAATTTAAATAAAAAAAAGAATATCAGAAACCTGATTGTGGAAGGGTTAGAAGAAAATGAGAAAAGAAGAACATTTTACTACAGACTTTAAATTACTCTTCAAGGAATTTAGCTAAGAAGGGTAGAAGAGATATAGGATGCTTGTGGATGTGGTAGGATGTAGTTATGGTGTTTTTTTTTTAATAAGGATAAAGGAGATGGGCATGTTTCTAGGCAACTGAAAAGGAATCACTAGATAAAGAGTTTGGAAATTAGAAGAACAGTGGGGATGATGGTGGGAGCAATCTGCTGGAGAAAATAGGAGAGGATGGAATCAAGAGTACATGTAGAGCCTTTCCAATCAATTGAGTTGCCCATGAGGAGGGCTCTAAGCAGTCATGGCGCCCAGCTGAAATGGCATGATTCTGAAGCCCCATTTCCACAAAGACTGGCAAAGATGAATTGCCACATGGTTTAACCAGCCAGCCAGGAAGATCAGAAGACGAAAGACTCATCAAGCAAAAGCCCCCCGAATTGCTCCTCGCCCTGCATCTGGTCCTGTCCGGCCCATCGTGAGGTGCCCTACTGTCCGATACCACACCAAAGTCTGTGCTGGTAGAGGATTCAGTTTGGAAGAACTTCGGGTGATCCTCTTCCCAAGGAAACCATCTGCACCCAAGAAGGGAGATAGCTCTGCTGAATAACTCAAGTTGGCAACCCAGCTTACAGGACCAGTTATGCCCGTCAGAAATGTCTACAAGAAAGAGAAGGCTCGTGTCATTACTGAAGACGAGAAGAATTTCAAGGCATTTGCTAGTCTTTGAATGGCCTGGGCCAATGCCCATCTCTTTGGAATCCAGACAAAACGAGCCAAGGAGGCTACAGAGCAAGATGTGGAGAAGAAAAAGTAAACAGCCTCCGAGAACTTTGAATAAAATAATACAAAAAAAAAAAAAAGAGTACATGTAGAGGAATTTGCCATAGCAAGCAAAAATCATCAGAGATTACAGTAAAGGAATAGATAGTTGGGACTGGGAGGGCAACAATGCCAGAGTGTTGTGGTATGAAGAGGAGGGGAGAAGAAAGAGTCTTGGGAAATGATCCCTTTTTTTTTGGGGGGGGGTATGAAATTTGAAGTGGGTTCCTCAGCAGAGAGGGTTGGAGGAGGGAGTGGTGTGGGAAGTTTGAGGAAAGAAGAAAAGGTTTGGAAATGATAAGTAAGATAGGAACTCGTTAAGGGAGGAATAGGAGGATTGCTTTGATGTAGCAAAGTAAATGGGTAAAAAAATTATGGTAAACCCAATCTACATGAATAAAAAGAAAGCAATATTTACCATACAGAGCTATTGTGAAGATCAAGTGAAATAATGTGTGTAAAATACTTGGCATTTTGCTATATAGCTACATAAGTTGCTATGTAAGTGCCAGCTTTCATTATTACTTAATTAAAATGGTATGGGTGGAAGTCAGACTGAAAGGGAATGATAACTGAGAAATGAGCAAGTTTAGGCACTGGGTATAAATAACTTTTTCAAGCAATTTAGCAATAAGAAAGAGAAGAGAGAGAGCAGTTCCTTTTCACTGGATCTACTTGCTTGGCCTCCAAATTGGAAGTGTGGAGTAATATCTATAGGAAATTTCAGAAAAGATTTTGTCTTTTAGGGAGGATTCAATGCTGGACTTGGTTTGGACATAGGGATGTAAGATTACCCAGAAATTCTTATGTTCAGAAAACAAAAAGGTATCAATAAGACTTACACCAAGTAAAAAAAAAATGGGTTTTTATGTTCTTTAACTATAGGTCTCTTAATCATGTTTGATCTTTTACCAAAAATATCCTTCTTAGCTTATCCTGGAATTGTAGGAATGGCTGATGGTTACACAGATATTTATGAAACTCAATGTGTTGACACAATACAACCTATCAAGAATTTTGAGAGGGGCTAAATAAAAAATGTCTTTTTTACATATGGCATGACCATTTGAAATATTAGGTAATGCCATGTAACACCCCAGATATTTTTCAGTATTTTTTAAACAATGTAGAGATAGGACTTCTTATATTTGTTGTTCTATGTTTTAATGCCATTTTAATCCTTCAGTGTTTTCTTAAGCATCTCCTTTTTGCCAAATTAGAGAAATGCTCAGTCAACTAAGAGGTTCAGGCATGGAAAACTTGTGGCCTTGAGGCCACATGAGACCTTCTAGGTCCTTGGGTGTGGCCTTTTGACTGAGTTTTACAGAACAAATCCTTTTATTAAGGAGATTTGCTCTGTGAAGTTTGGATTCAGTCAAAAGGCCATACTTGAGGACCTAGAGAGCATGTGTTCTTGAGGACACAGGTTCCCCATCCCTACAGGTTAAATCATGTACTATAGGCATTTCAAATGGTCTCCCTTTGCTTTCTCCCTCCACTCTCCACCAGTCTCCAACAGGTACACATGCATATAAGTAATGACTAAATAATGACTGAATACACTTCACAGAAGTCTGGAGTTGTTGAACTTTTATAAAAATTTATAAAGGAACTTTTCTTGCTCTTTGGCACCCACTTCAAAACTCCTCAAAAAGGTGACAGATTTCAGATTGATCCTGGAAGCTGAGATCTGTTTTGAGCAACTATATGACCTCAGCTCCAGATATGATGCAGCCTAACCCATTCTAACCCTTTCTGATTGAGATTAAGGCCTTCAGCACTCCTAGGTCACATGAACAATAACATTGCTGACTAGACATTTTATCCAATCCCGACAACCTCTAAAATGTCTACAAAACAAATCATTTGCCAAAAATAAAACAACTTCAGCTGTCTCCATGATTTAGGAGACCCAGAATCCAAAAAAAGGTTAAAAAAACCCAAAACCTCATACCCAGGAACTGATGCTCAGTTCATTCAGCATTCTTCCCCCTCCTCCCATCCTACTGTCAGCAAGGCTGCACTAGCCAATCCAGGGACATGACACAGGCTTACATCAAAACCTACCTTTGTACCTTGGTCTCCTGCTCTCTTTCCAGTGATGGGGAGACTCTAGTTCCAAACCACAGAAGCTTCCTTATGCCTTGATAGTCAGGTCAACCATAGATAGCCCTTCAGGAGTAAAAGTCTACTGGGGACTACAACCTGGAAGAACCAGTGTTGCAAAGATCTGAACCACTAGTACTGGGGAAAATAGTGCCAGGCCAGAGAACTAAGGAACAGAGGGAGTAGGACAAGTCACCAGAACTGGATTTCATTTGTGTATATGTGGGGGAGGGGAGGGAGGATGTATAACATTCTACCAAGTCTCAGGGAAAGAGCACAGCTTGGGGCCACTTCTGAACACCCAAAAGTCAGTTGGGGCAGAGACTTAGGTTAGTGAATTGTGAATTGACCAATGTGGGAGGAGGCTGAAACTTTTTGAGATTAAGGCTTTCAGTCAAGGTCCCTGGCCATCTAGTTTCAGTGCTAGTGGCCAAATCACCCACAAGCCTTTGATTTACATCAATATTTTTAATATTTAAGAGTAACTATCAGAGAAATTTTGATATTAAGGCTCAGCATCTTTTAGCCACCAAAGTAAATGATAGTCTCTTAAATCTAAAACTGGAAGAAATCTCAGATGACACATAGTTCAATACCCATGTTTTACAAATGAGGAAACTGAGACCCAGGAAGGGTAAGTGACTTGCCTAAGGTCACTCAGGCAATAAGCACTAGAGGGGGAATTTGAACACATATCCTCTGACTCCAGAGTAGTCTTTCCACTATATCATAATGCCTCTGGTATTTAACAAGTAGCAACACATTCTCAAAGGGGCATGGTATCTTGTCCAGATATTTACTGGTCGTAACCTAATATTTCATATGATATGATGCTCAACACTCTTACTAAGCACACTAATATCAACTTGTGCTCATTTGTCAACTGAGCCAAATTAACAAAGCAGATGAATCTATTGCAATGTACTATCAATATCTTAGAATTGGCCCCACAGTTAACCTCAGATAAATTTACTAGATGGATCTTTTCTTCTGAATCAAACTTAACTTAATAGGGCACTCTTCCACATTACAAATCTGATGTGTACCTAGGGTACCCATACAGATGACCATCTAGCCTTAAGTCCAGCTCAAATATTTTTTCTACCAGAGAAAAGTATGTGGATTCAAATTTCACTTCCAGTCCTCACTACTTTTGTGATTTTAGGAAAGTTATTTAGCCTCCTTTGACCTTAGTTTTCTCACCTATAAAATAAGGGAGTTGGATTACCTAGTCAGTGAGGTCCCTTCCATCTCTAGATTTATGATCCTATGAGATATATTCCAAATGCCCTTAAAGCAAAAGATATTTTTATTTCATACAGGATTGATAAATTGTCAGAGCAGGTCTCTAAACTTCTGAAAAATTCAAGATATGTAACCTACCCATCACTAACCCCCATCAAATAGGCATACAGTGATCCTAGCAGTTGTGTACAATCTGATGACCCATTTTGTTTTTACCAAGAGGCTACTTAGTGTAGGTTAAACTGTCTGGAGGTTATAAATCACTTTTTTTTTTTCAGGTTCAGTGTATCACTCATTTGTTCTTGAACTTATTATTCAAATAATTAAATGATCAAACCAAACAAATCAATAAGAAATACCTCAGATACTTCCTAACTTATTGTCAAGTGACAATTAGTTTCAACCCTTCCTTTTGGCATGTACAGTAATACTCCACGGGCATTCATTTAGCAAGGCCATTTTAGAGGCAACTGTGGACTTAGCTTAGGTACCCTTCTCTTTTTTTCCTAATCTATATCTAGTCCCTACAGACAGTAGTCAGCTGGTCCAATTCATCATTCATCAGCTATAGCTGTCCAGATTTTATGTAGTGATGGATTAACTCATTTGGCTGTCCATCCAGCTTTGTATATTCTAGGCAATAGTCATTCTTGATTCATTTTTTTTTCTGTACAGCTTGTTAGTTATACAAACTAATGGTTGTATACACTCTTTTGAGTATTTGTGGATCCCATTGAAAGTACTCTAGCTTTCTGGTGCTAGAGGCAGTCAGCAAATCATCTCAAGCCTCAAAAGCTGGACAGTCTTCATCACATATAGAAAATCATCCTTTCACTTTGCGTTCTGAACTGGACTCCTCTATGAAAGTGGTGACCATCCTTCACAAGTATTAAGTCTTGGGACTTTTGAGTCACATAACCAACAAGATGGAAAAATAGACATTTTCTCCAATTCTGATGAACTTCCAAAACTCCCAATATAAGAATTCCAGACAAGAGATTAAGTGCACCTGGCTGTCTCAAAAAGACAATCCATCAAGTAGTCTAATGAGATAGCAATTATAATAACAGAAAAGGGAAATCTCTAATTGCTAAGATGTTCACTTAACACTCCCTTCCCTACTATACTCTATGCTCTGGCATCGCAATATAACCTGAGGCCACAGGCTTGCACTCTGAGATCCATTCAGTAATTTTCTTGCTGCTGATACAGTCTCTGCCAATATACCCTGTCCTTGCTCTTACTCCACTATTCTGTGATAACAAGCAGGCCCCTTCCAATTGTGGAGGAGCTGATGGTATAGAAGAGCTGAAATGTGCTCTGCCTAGGGCAGCACTACAGCAACTCAGCCAAAGGACTGAAGAACAGAACGAATTGTGGAAATACAAGACCTGAAGGAAAGGTGACTGAATCTAGTTGGGACCAGTTCTGTCTCCCCAAAGCCCACTTGGGGCAGATGAAAAGAAAATACTTCAATGTGGGAAAGGGCTAAGATAGCTTTGAGCCTTTAATTTCCTGTCCATTAAAATATAGTCAATTTCCTTTTGTGTAAACATTCAGTGCTTATTGTATTTCTTGCCTTCCAACTGTCTTCTGGAAGAAAGTAATCATAATACATAAAGCAGGGGTTCCTGAGTAGTTTGCAAACATTTGACTTCTTTTGTTTTATAATTCAGAACCAATTTTTTACCACCCTTCCCATGCTCATCTTTACAACGAAGTCACTGTATATCGTAATGAATATACTGACATGGTTTGAAAGATCTTTTCAAACTTTTTGTGTACTTTCTGTACCTATCTCTTCATTCTTTGCATGAGCTGCAGTTATCTTCATGAGGGTTTATTTGCTTGCACTTATTGTCTATACTACAATGGGAGACAACCAAGTAATCCATGAAATGTTGTTTGTTGCCTTTGGGCAGATAATAAAAACAACTTTGCCAATTGCTTCATTTGCCTCTTTGAGGAGAAACTTGTGAGCCAAGCCATTCTTCCATTTAGCTGTACTTCTTTAGTTCTCCTGGTTTTATTTATAGCCAAAATGTCACTATTGACATGGTTCAATTACACTAGTATTAATGGTAGTGGTGGCAGCAGCAATTTATCGAATCATTGATTACTGGTCAAGGATCTTACATTTAGGACAGCAATATTTAAATTAGAATTTATATTTAATATAAAAATTATAGTTCTTCACACTCTTACCATTCTGCCACTGTTACTACAGGAGTGGAAATTAGCCATAGAAGACCAAGGGACATTTTGTTTTATAGTTTGCCTTGTATAAAAAATTCATCACTTAGTTACCAATCTACTGGTAATGAACCTCTTTATACTAAACAAAGCTTGTGTTTGGACAATCGATATATACTGTGCCTGGGACTATCAGTCAATCAACATTTAACCAGCTCCTGCTGTGTGCCAGGTGATGAGGTATGGGCTCTGGGAGTCCCCTCAAGCTCTTCTTCAGTCCTTGAGGTACAGGCTCTGGGAACCTCCCTTGGACTCTTGATTAAATCATCCCATTTGATGAGGCATTTGCATGAGGCCTGGCGGACACTGCAGCAAAGAATGCTGCCTACAAGTTGACTATACTGGCCCCTCTACTTCCACAGCTCCCAGATTCCTTCACACCTTCATGCAACCCTTGGGAACAGGCCCTTGGTAAGGAAAGGGGATACTCTCTTTCCTCCTCTGGGTGGTTTCGAATACCCTCAGGACAACTTCTTATTCCAGAGGAAAGTCAGTGGAAGCTTCTTTTTGGCTTATACCAGGCCACACACCTAGGGAAGAATGCCCTCCAGTCTCTGATAAAGCCCATTTTTACTGGCAGTAAGCTAGGAGAAACCATCAGACAAGTCTGTTGGGCCTGCCCAACTTGTGCTCAGGTGAATCCTGAAGGGGCAGTCAAACCTCCTCCCCTCTTAAAACCTGTTCAGAGGAGGGGTACCTACCCAGGTGAAGACTGGCAGATTTTACACATATGCCCCCATGTAGGGGTTTCAAATTTCTTTTGGTTTTTATTGACACCTTTACTAATTGGGTAGAAGTTTGCCCTTGCAGAACTAAAAAGGCTCAGGAGGTATCAGAATTCCTATTAAAGGAAATCATACCTCATTTTGGCTTGCCTGGCTCCTTACAGAGCTACAATGGCCCAGCTTTTATTTCACAGATAACCCAGGCAGTGGCAAAGACACTTAAAATCAATTACCACCTCCACTCAGCCTGGAATCCAAAATCCTCTGGTAAAGTAGAGAAAATGAACCATACCCTTAAGTGGGTCCTTACTAAGCTCTGCATAGAAACCCGAGAAGATTGGGTTAAAACTCTCCCCATTGGGCTGCTCAGAGTCCAAATCACACCTTGGGAAAATATCAAGCTTAGTACCTTTGAACTCATGTATGGGAGGTCCTTCCTAACCTCTGACATCCTGGTGGACCCAGAACAGCATTTAATTACCCAATTTGCAACTCACTTAGGAGCTGTCAGGAATGTTCTGACTGAATATGCCAATAAGTATTTCCCAAAACCTCTTGGCAATGAAAAGGAGTGTCTTGCCACAGTACAACCTAGAGATTGGGTCTACTTAAAGTCATGGAAAACCCAAAAGGGAGAACAGTTAGATATCAAATGGAAGGGACCCTACTGAGTCATACTCACCACTCCAATGGCAGTAAAACTTGAAAGTCTCCCCAGCTGGACTCATAATTCTAGGATTAAACCAGTACCACCTCTTGCTTCCTCCCCACCCTCCTCCCCCCAGAGACTCCAGAATATACCTGTGAACCATTGGAGGACCTCAAGCTAATGTTTAGAAAGGCCCCAGCCCCCTCTAGCAAAAAGGACAAAAAGAGGTGAAATCATAACTGCCCTTTTTCTTTGGGCCTTGACACAGTCATCTTTAATTCCTACCAGAGAGATTGTCTTTTATCTATTTTTTTTTTGGTGCCTATTTGGTTTTTGTTTGCTAACCTCCTTGCCAGGTTTGTCTCCTCCAGGGTTCAAGCCATCAACCTCTGGATGACCACTAAGGCTATGCAAATCTCTGACTGAATCCAAGTTCTCCAGCCCACTGGACCTGACATCATCCACCATCCAGAGTCTGTCCCCTTGAATGTGAAGTCTGACCCCCTTGAACAGGATCCAGAGAAGCAGGGACAGCTCTATGTCCCTTGCCAGCAGGAAGCACTTTCAGAAGCTGAGACCTTTGCCCTTTACCCTAAAGGAATTTGGGTCCTATTTGTTTGAGGTGGGAATGATGAGGTATGGGCTCTGGGAGCCCCCTTGAGCTCTCCTTCAGTCCTTGAGGTACAGGCTCTGGGAACCTCCCTTGGACTCTTGATTGAATTATCCCATTTTCATGAGGCAATAAGCCTTACATTGTGGCTGAGCCCAAGCCTCCATTACTACACTTCCCACCTATCAAAATATCAATCCACCCTTGAACTGGCCTAGCTCATTGTTGTCTGTAGTCTCCAGCTACTTCCCACTCTTAATCACTCATTGACTTCATTAACTCCTCCTGAAGATCCTCCCCAAACTCCTCCCCTAGACCACCCCTAGATTCCTCCCACAACCTTCTGTAAATAAGACCCCATCCTGTCTTCATGTTTGTGAGAGCGCCAAAGAATGCCATAGTGAGAGTGCTGTGAGAGCACCATAGAATGACCTAGCACAGACTTACTCTGTGTCTAATGCAAGTGAATTTTTAATAAATTTTACCTTTCTTTGGCTGGGAAGACTTGAGTCGAATTCATTCAGCAGGACCCTGCATGTTGGTATATTGGGGTTTCCAGAGCAACCCTAACCCTCTTAGTGTTAGTGAAGAACCCTCTTCATCAGGCACCATTATAAGCACTAGACTGTCCTCTCCTGTGCTTTCTAGTTTGTTAGAATCAACCAGAACTTGTACTTTGCTGGCATGGTCTTCTACCACCAGGGACCATGAGATCTTAGATTTTGAGCTAGAAGGGACCTCAGTGGTCATCAAACCCAGCCCCCTTACATGAGGATCACGCAGCTCCCAAGTATCGATACAGGATTTGAATTCAGGTTTTCTTAATTACACTCAGCTGTCTTTGTACTACACCATAGCCCCTCTCCTATAGTACCCAAATTCTTGCCTCTAAGGCATGGAACATTAGAATAATAATTCTATGGTGCTGTACTTAATTATTTGGTAGATGTTTGCAACAGAATGTTGAATTGACCCTGGGTTCTTAATGACTAGGATAGAGGAGAAGGAGCTGTAATCATTCTCATCAAGTTTCATTCAGTAACCCCTCTTGCTCTTTCACCTCTAAGCTGTTCCTCCACCTCCAGCTCTTACCATGTGAGTGTGTGGTTCTGGTGGGGGAAGAGTTCACTGTAGTTGACCACCCTAGGTCTGGCCATTTGTACTCTAGTCATCTTCCATTCATTCTGTTCCCTGACACCTCACTTTCTACCTATGGCTCTAGGAGCTAAAATCTGATCAAATCCTCCTACACTTCTGTTAGTGGTTTGCCACATTGTTCTACTTGCCACTCACGAATTTTCAGACCAAAACTCCCCTCCCTGGCTAACATTCTAGAGCTACTAGAAGTAGTTAGGTGGCACAGTAGATGAACTTGGATTCAGGAAAGCTCAAATCCAGCCTCAGATACTTACTATGTGATCTTGGGCAAGTCACTGAACCTCTGCCTACCTATTTCTTCATAAAACAAAGATAATAATAGCACCTACCTCATAGGGTTGTGGTGAAGACTAAATGAGAGATTTGTAAAGCCCTTATTTCAAAGTCTGACACATAGTAGGTCCTTAATAAATGCTTTCTTCTTTCCTTCTCTGTGTGTGTATGTGTATTTAGTATATAAGGACTTTGAGGACAAGAACTATCCTGTTTTTTGGAGGGAATGAAGGAAGGATATAAGGATTTTTAAAGCTCTTACTATGTGACAAGCACTATACTAAGCAATGGAGATACAAATACAAACAAAAAAGAAAAGCCCCTGTCTTCAAGGAGCTTACATTTAAATGGGTGACAACATACAAAATGAAAATAAAAAGTGGGCTGGAGAGGAGGGTAAATTAAGGTATCCAGCAAAGGGCATGATTCTGAAGTTCAGGAAGTCAGAAAAGGGCCAAGAGGGCAATGGAGGCAACCTGACCTGGCCCCTTTACAAAATGGAGGCTCCTAGAGAATTCACCAATGGGAGAGAGGGTAGCGACTGTAAGCCTTGCAGATGGATATTCCAGGGTCATAGGGATGGTAAGATATTCTAGGGCAGGAGGATGTTGATATTAGCACACTTGTGGCCTAACTGTGCCTGATAAGTTTATTTATTTATTCATCATTGCTCATTCATTTACTTAAAGATCAACTCTCTTAAATTCACCAGAAATATCTGAAGGTTTATCAATTATGAGAAGGATTAGATTTGCTCTGCTTAGCCCCTTAGGGCAGAACTATTATAAGAGCAATGGATAGAAGTCTCAGAGGCAAATTTAGGTTTAATAGTCCTATCTCAAAAAGGAATGGGCTACCTTTCTAGTTAGAGTGTTCCCCAGTCACTAGAGATCTTCAGAGGTAAATGAATACTTGCTGAATATGCTGTAGAAAAGATTATTGTTCTGAATCTTATTTAGGTATTAGGTGATGATTTATTTATTTTTATCTTTTGCTGTTTATTAAGGCAGGGAAGGGTGGTGACTTTCATTAGTAGAGGGAGTAGCCATATCATAACTTTATTGGGTTATCAAAGTCGGGTTTCTGTTTATATAATATTGTGATGACAGCATGAAGAAAATGGTAGGATCCAGTGAAGGTTTTTAAAGACTCATGAAGATTTGGGCATGTTTGAAGGCAGTGGAGAAGAAACCAATATAGAAGCTGAGGCTGAAGATTCAAAACAAAAAAAGGGAATGATTGAGGATACCATGTGCTGGAGAAGATGAAAGGGATGGGATCAAGCATGCATGTGGAAGGGCCACCTCTTTGTCAAAGAGACAGGAAAAGGAAGAGAGTGGGAGATAATGTCAAAGAATTTTGAGATAAAGGAAATGGGAGAAGAAGGAGTTCACATTAAATGACTTTAGCTTTTTTCTGTAAAGTAAAAAGCAAGGTATTAGCAGAGGGGAAGGAAGGAAGGAGGTATGCTAGTCTTGAAGAGGGAAAGAAAGGTTTAAAATAGCTTCTGTATGAAGCAAGATAGGTAATCAATTAGGGAGGAATAAAAGGATTGTCAACCTAAAAGTGTTTATATTTGATTTTGGCTCCATTATCTCCAGAGGTGTTGACCATCAATCAATCAAAAGCTCTTATGAAGGATTTACTATGAGTCAGATACCGGGGATACAAATACAAAAAAATAAAAGCTTACATTCTTTGGGGAAAATAACAGGTACACATGTTAGAGATAAAATATCTAAAAAATAAACAAAAGTAATTTTGGGGTGGAGGTGGGGCTAACAGGTAGGCAGAACAGAAATGTCTCATGTGAAAAATGGTACCTGAGCTGAGATTTGATGGAAGCTAGGAATTCTAAGATCCAGGAGTGAGCAAGGAGTGCCTTTCATGCATGCGGGAGAGCCTCTGACCTGCTGGACTGTCATGTTTGAGGAATAGCAAAGTGAACCTGAAGTATGTGGAGTAATGAGTAATAAGTTTGGAAATGTATGTAGAGTGTAGCCAGATCATGAAGGTCTTTCATCATCAAACAGAAGAGTTTATGTTTTATCATGGTATAGTGGATAGGGCATTGGACTTGGGAGTCAAGAAGATCTGGGTTCAAATCTTGCCTTAGACATTTACTAGTTTTATGACACTGGGCAAGTCACAACCTTCCTGTGTCTTAGTTTCTTTGTCTGAAAAGTGAGGGAGTTGGCCATGACAGCCTCTAAGGCCGGACTTCCAGCTCTAGGTCTATGATCCTAGAGGCAAGAGGGAACCATTGGAGTTTATTAAGCAGGGGCCTGACATTGTCATGCCCATGCTTTATATTACTTTGACAGATGTGGAGGTAGGATCATAGGGGAGAGACTTGAGGCAGAGGGACCAATTAAGGGACAAATGTAATCAGAAGAAATGATAGAGCCCTGACCTATGGTGGGAGTTATGTAAGTGGAGAGAAGAGGACAGATATGAGAGGTGTTGTAGAAGTGGATATGACACGACTTGACAGCCTAATGGATTTGTGGGAAGAGGTGGAATGAGGAGTCTAGGATGACTCCAAGATTTCAGACCAAGTCTGGAAGGAAGTTCAGAGAAAGAGATAGGTTTGGAAGGAAAGACAGGTTCTATTTTATTTTTTTTTAATTAATTTGTTTGTTTACTTTTAGTTTACAAGATTCAATTCCACAATTCCTTGAGTTTCACATTTTGTCCCCTTCCCTCCCCTCCCCACCATGGTGGCATACAGTCAAGTATAGGATCTGTAAATACTTTCACATTATACATTAGTCAGGTTATAAAGATGGATTGTATCAGATGGAATGAAAAATGGTAAAGAGGACATAAAACCAAACAAGAAAAGGAAAAAGATCAGGTATTTTGCTTCCATCTGGATATAAACTCAGTTCTTTCTAGTTCTTTCTCTGGATATATTTCTCTCCATCATGAGTCTTTCAGGATTGACTTATATCACTGCATTGCTGAGAAGAGTCCAGTCTATCAAAGTTGGTCATCACACATATGTTGTGTCTATAATTGTGTACAAATTTCTCCTGGTTCTACTCTTCTCACTCAGCATCAGTTCGTATAAGCCTCTCCAGGTAAATATGAGTTCATCTGCTCCTAGTTTCTTATAGCACAATAGTATTCCATAACATGCATATACCACAACTTGTTCAGCTGTTCCCCAATTTATGGGCACCCCCCTAATATCCAATTCTTTGCCACCGCAAAAAGAGCTGCTATAAATATTTTTGTCTTCATATGGGTCTTCTTCCCACTTCTATGATCTCTTTAGGATATAACCCTAGGAGTGGTATTCCTGGGTCAAAGGATATGAAATTATTTATAGCCCTTTGGGCATAATTCCAGATTGCTCTCCAGAAAGGCTGGATCAGTTCACAACTCCACCAGCAATGCATTAGTGTTCCAATTTGCCCACATCCTTTTCAGCATTTGTCATTTTCCTGTTTTGTCATCTTAGCCAATCTGACTGGTGAGATGTGGTGATAGGTTCTATTTTAAACATGTTGAGTTTCAAATGCTTATGAGATATTAAATTGGAAATGTTCAACAGGCCATTTGTGATGCAAAACTGGAGTTCAGGAGGGGGACTAGGGCTAGATCCAAAGATCTTCCAACTTCCTGTAAATAGGGTTCTATTGTGAGCACCTTGTTGACAGGCATGATGTCATTTTTCATCTTTTTATACATAATACTTTGCATATAGTAGGTTTCTTAATAAATGCATTTATTAGGAGCCAGGGAGACATAGGTTCATATTTTAGCTCTGACACATCCTGGCTATGTGACCCTAGGTAAGTCACTTATGTCTCATTCTCTAGAACTCTCCAAGACTCTTAAGTTGCAGAAAAGGTACTGACCTGCATTAGTTGAAGGAATTTTTTTTGTTTTGGTTTGCTTTTTTTGGAGGGGGGAAGGCAAGGCAATTGGGGTTAAGTGACTTGCCCAAGGTCTCACAGCTAGTATGTCTGAGATCAAATTTGAACTCAGGTCCTCCTGACTCTAGAGCTGGTACTCTATTCACTGCGTCACCTAGCTGCCCCTGGAATTGTTTTTCCTTGAGAAGTTATCCATATCCTTGAAATGATAAGTCCAATCCCTTCTTCAGAGAACTATACTCTAATTACACAGAGGTTAGGAAGTAATCCATATCACTTTTCAGTCAATTTGTACTGGGCAGGTACAGACAAATTACTGAAGATATGTGCCTAGAGCATATTAACTCCTCCTATCCCAGGCAAAGCCTGGAGTGCAAACCCTGAGAGGCCTCTCTCAGCTTCGCTAGGTATATTCATAATGAAAGTTAGGGCTCAAAATCATGCCAGCAGAATCTGAAAAAAAAAAAAAATCAAAGGCTTTTTTTTTTAAGTCAAAATCACTATGGCTGTTCCATTCTCTAAGGAAGCTTTGAAACTGCAACTTGAAAAGAGAACTTAAATTTGTTTGAACTATATGTTTGAGCTGGAAAAAAACCTTTGAGATCTCTAACCTACATCTCACATATGAAGAAACTGAGACTGAGAGGGGAAATGACAAAGCCAAGGTCATGCAGCAATTGATGGCAGAACCTGTATCATCTGATTTCCTGAACAGTGTTCTAGCTACCACAAAAATGCTGTAATTACTGAGAAACGATTCAGTCTATTTCCACCTGCATGACTGGGAGGATAATCCCTTTGTTGTACATTCATGTTTGTGCAACTAGTGCTGTCTGGCCTCACATTTCTCTGTCAAGGTTTTACCGGTACCCCTGAAGGTTAGAGAGTCTTTTTTCTAATGCTATTGACTCAAGCTCTCATTCCAAGTATATTCCTCTCCCTGTTAACTACCAGAGATTAGTTAACCAATTAACATCAATTAAATTTTCAAAGGGGCATTTACTTTAAAGATATAGCAAGAACAAAAGTGCAAATATTTCACCTCAACACCTGGGAGTCACACGCTTCCTATACCACTTTGGTTTTTGGGGAGAGTGAACTCAGACTTCATGCAGTTTCTACATAGCTTTGTTCCCCCCAAGTTCATGCCCATCTACTGCACCATTACTGAATGTCTCAACTACTGCTAGGCTGTCCTGAAAATCACTCCTCATGGCCCAGCTGGACCAGCTGGCTGCAAAAGCTAACATGGACTTTGCTCCCAGACCTACTCGGTGATTTGCTTTCCTGACCTCTGGAAACTCACAAGGCCACCAGCTGTCTCCTGCTTCTTCTCCTAAATAAAAAGAACAAATGCTGACATGAAGAACCAAAGCCTATATTCATGGAACATGTGTTGGCCTTGGCTGGGGAAGACCCAACCTCTCCCCTTACCACATTGTCTCTTTTTTTTTCATCAGAACACCTGCAACTGGGAAAAGTCATCCAAAAAAAGACCAACACTCAATTGAGCTTATGCTCTTTGGATGTACCTTCCCTTCTAAGTATGCATCTACAACCAAAGTGACTCATATTCATCACATATTTAACAGATCAGAACCAGTTATTAGATGTCTATCCATGTTCCAGAGTCTCCCCAGGCACTTCTTTTATATGCCATCATGATTCTCTTGGAACAAACTCCCCAATCCCTTCCATGTAGGGAATTGCATTAGCAACTCTCTGACCATATTTATGGAGACTCATTGTCTAGCATCTTGTTATATTTGCATAGTAGCATGTTTCTTTTGGGAGGTAGGAGTGTCCTGGACCTGTCCTTTCACCCAGCTACTTGTCTATAACTTATAACTAAGTCTTAGAGAGTTGCCTGGAATATAGTTTGCATATGTCAGAGACAGGATTTGAACCTAGATCTTCCTAACTCACAAGCTAGTCTCCTGACCTAACCTTTTCTTTTTTACTATCATTCTATCAAGTGCCAGTTCTCTGGGCTGGTCTCTTCCCACTTTCAGGGGAGCCTTCCTGTCTGCAATGGACAGAGAGATGCCATTCTTCCCTGCATCTTCCACTTATCTCCAGGCCCGCCTTGTCTGCAGGGATAGAAGAGATGAACCTTTCCATTAGTTCCTGGCACTGATCCCCTCACCTGAGCTGCCTAACATCCTGAGAGGACTCCATCATGAGGCTAAAAACTGTGAGATTTTTATCATGAGTTAAAAACTCACCTGAAAGCATTCAGTAATGCTTAACAAACTCTCTTTGGGGGCATACCTTTCCCATCTTAGTGATCCTTAACTCCTGGCTGTCCTTATCAAACCTGGCTTTCCTCCCCCACTGCCTTATTTCCATTCCCTTAAACTCCTCCCTACCATGTTGTCCTATAAAGTTCTTTACCCCTTCCACTGTGTTCTCTGGAGTACTTGTTCTATAAGTAATAAACTTGTTTTCATCTTAAATCTTTTCCTCTTACATTTCTTTCATCTTCCCGACCTTACTGAGACCTGGTTCCTTCTTGATGACTCAACATCCCTGGCGAAACTTTACAGCTCTGTTTTCACTTCCACTCATTCCTCCTGACTCCCTGGTCAAGGTGGGGGTGTTGGAATACTCCTTGCTCCCCATTGACACTTCCAGGCTCTCCCTCTTTCTCTATCATTCAGTAACTTCTCCTTTGAGGTTCACTTAGGCCATATTTACCACTCAAACAATATTCTGGTAGCTGTTGTCCACAAACCTCTGGATTACCACCCTTCTTTATTTGGTGAATTCACTATCTAGTTCACAGACTTTCTCTCCCCCCAAAATCCTGCTCTCATACTGGGGGACTTCGACATATATATTGATGATACTCCCTCAAACACCCTTATCTCCCAGTTTTTTAACTTTCTCATTTCCCATGACCTATTTCTCCACCCCACATACTCAGCTACATACAGAGAATGAAGAATGAACGATGAAGGGTTCTGTATGAGGTTTCTACACAGAGGGAAAGACTTCCAGAGCAACTGTTGTGAGTTCAACCTTTGTCACCCATGTTTCTTACACGTGTGCCTCCCTACTATTATGGTTTAAGTTTAAGCTTATTCCTCTGTGGATGCTTTGTGTATCTGTGGGAAGGAATTAATGAGGTTTTTAGGACAATGTTTTGTATTAACTGTCTTTACCATGTTATCTGAGCAAATATCTTTGTTAAAAAATAAATGAGACTATTAAATGACTGTCAATAGGGACTAATGCATTTGACACTCAGGACTTACAGTAAGAGAAAAAGAATCTCTGAGAGTTAATTTGTAGAGTGCCAAGAGTACTAATAGCTGCCCTCTGAGGACCCAACCTGAGAACAACTCTAGCAGAAGTTGGAAAATGATGCTATTTCTTACTTTTCCTCTTCCTCCTCTTCCTCTTCTTCCTCCTCTTCCTCCTCCTCCTCCTCTCTTTCCCCTTCCCTGTCCTCCTCCCCCTCTTCCTCTTCTTCCTTTGCCAAATGTAGTCCCTCCCTCCACTTAGGGTGCCATATTCTTTTTTTGTTTGTTTTTGCTTTTTGGAGGGCAATTGGGGTTAAGTGACTTGCCCAAGGTCACAAGGCTAGTTTTTCTGTTAAGTGTCTGAGGCTGGATTTGAAGTCAGGTTCTCCTGACTCCAGGGCCAGTGCTCTATTCACTGCGCCACTTAACCGCCCCTGGGTGGCATATTCTTACATGAGGGTGCTCTATCCATAGGAATAGAAATTTTGTCACTCTATTTTGTAAGATATTTTGGATTTGGGAGCTTTTTAATTTATTTCTTTACAAATTTATTTCTTTTTATTATCTCCCCCCACAAGCAGAGAAATTTACTTTTTGTTCTGCACAGTTTTCATTTATGATTTCTTGAAATATAGTTCTGAAAAAAAACAGGCTTTAAGAAAAACAACTCATTGTGTTTTAAGTGGAGCTCCTTGACTATGTCTTTAAGTCCAAATCACTCTGGTTTTCATTGGATAACCAGTAATAGCCCCCGGACCAACCCTCTGTGGCTTATTGTTTAGATTTTGATGGCTTAGAATGAACATAGTAAATAACAATTGTTTTCTGTGCTAGCCAGAAACTTTTAGGCTCTTACCCTTCCAGACTCATATTTTGTAGTGGTAAATTAGGCCATCTTTTGTCTCAATTCTTATCTAGTCCTTAGTCATTGAATGGGCATTGCCTCATACAAAGTGAGGCATGTGAAAGACCTTAATTTGGTAAGGCCAAGGTCACCCACTGCATCCTGTGCCATCACCAGTCATCTTGACTTTTGTCTTGCCACTATACTTTGATAACTGTGGAGGAGAGAGTGAGGTCAATGATTTTGTGCAGCTGTGCTTCACTCAAATCCAATGCATGAGCAAGTCAGGACATCTCATTTTGGACCTTCTCCTTCTCTGGCTAGAAGTTCAAATTCTAGAATTCAGTTATTGACTCATAGGTAATTCCATGTCTGGCACTGCCCAAGGAATTTATTTTTTCTGGCAAAAGAAGGTTAGAGTCCTGGATCATGCCTAGGAAATTTAGATTCTTCCTTCTCATGTGAGTTTAAATTCAGGAACATTGTGCTTGAACTTTTGAATCCTCTAGGCAAGCACCTCTGCTTCTGCAAAATCATATGCCATGGCAGGCACTTTATGATTGTCCCAGCTGGGGTCATATCTTGGGTAGAGAAATCCAGTCTGAGATATAGATCAGGGACAGAAGTACAGACAACACCTCAGCATCTATTATTTGTCCTTCCTAGAATTTCTGGCCCATCCTGGAAATGATTGACATTTCAGTAATTACTGGAGTGCAGAAATAACAAAATATTTGACAGTAGTACATAAGGTGTACAAACATGAAAATTGCATCACAGTATCCCCATCATACATAGACCATCTCCCTCTTTTAGCTAACAATAATTGTTTACAGAGTTGAACTGAACAGTCCAGGATATCTTTTTACACAGTTGCCTGTTATACTAGAAGTGCAAAAATTTAGCAAATGACTCCACTTTTTTCCCCCAGTTTTTCAGTTCTATCTCCACAGACTCTAGAGTGCAGATCGCCAATGAACTTGCTTTTGTTATTCCTAAATCACTCTGAAAAAACATGCTTTTATAGTTGATAATATAGCAATGACACATTAGCCCACCTGGACTCTAGACCTTGTCCTCATACTTCACCAGTCCTAAGGTTAGCACACTCCCAGTTCTTGCTCCCCTAATCTGTTTCAGAGCTAACACCTGCTGATCTCCCTTTGCCAAGTGAAAATCTTTTCCCATGAGACGTCCCCTTACCCCTTCCTCTTTCCCCATTACCCTTTGCTTTTCTCTTCTTTATGCCTTCTGGAACTCCTGTTTTATCATTAACAAAATCCTTTGCATCCTAGATTTTCCCCCCATCTTCTGCGTTTCATGAAAATCTAGATTCTAATTTCAAACAATTTTCTTTTCTTGCTACCCTCTCCAGGGCTGAGGTTCCTTCTTCCATAGGTTTAATAGACTGGGACAAGAAGAATAAGCACACTCTTTCCTCTTCATTGCTACATCCAGAACCTCCCTTTGCCACTATTTGAGGCCTGCTGTCTTTGCCACTCTGTCTAGATCCATGTTGCTATTACCTGCTTATCTTCACTCTGAAGACATTTGTACCTGACTCTTTTCTTCCACCTTTATACGTTCCTCTCTGCCTCAATATTTGTTCTTATCCTTTGAGACTCCAGCACTGATCTCTTGAAGAATATGGGCATTCAGGGAGGACTACCACCTCTGGTGAGAGGGCTTGCAGGGCTACTCATCCACCTTTGGTGTCCATCTGGCACTCAACTCTCACTTGTGACTCCATGAAGCTATAGCACGCCCATCAGCCACACCCTGGTAAAACCATCTTGGCCGAATGGGCTAGACCAGGTTGAGGCCTCAAACCCATTGGTAAGTTAGAGGAATGTCTAACCTAAGCATGTGAAGACTTCCCCTGACAGAGCAGGCAGATGAAAACAATTTGTTATAATGACCACGAAGGTGACTGAAACAGGCAACATGGAACACTTAGAACTTGGTCAGACATAGAAGACACCAAAGTTATCCCCTGCATTGTGACCCATCACCAATCATTCTGACTTTTGTCTTGCCATGGGACTTCAATGATTGTAAGAGAGTGAGACTGAAGACTTTATGCAACTCTACCTCACTTAATTCCAATTGACCCAGGAGTCAAGGCATCACCCTGTGATACCATTGGTCCTCTTTGAAAACAAAGGACAAACAACAATTGACTGATTTCTTGGTTCATCAAATTCCTCAACTCTGATGAGACTACATCTCTATTCTAACTCAATTTATTGAGCAGCTAAAACAAAAGAAGTTTTTAATGCATTATATTTTTCACCTACATCATATTGCTGTTGTCCTTATAAGTTTTAAATATTCAATTTGACCAGTGGGGAAATGCCACTCAACCTTTTCCACAACTACCAATTCCCTCCTTGATTGGCCAAGATTTTTCATGGTTGTGTACATTTAGTGTTTAAAAGGATGTTCTTCAAGCAAGGCATGAACTATGTCAACAAACTGGTATAACATAGTGTTTGAAAAGACCAATTATATATTGCCCCAGCTTTCAAGAAAATTTTAAGGACTCAGTTCTATAGGGGTTTAATGAGCATATTCAGCTATCAGTCATTGGCTTGTATGGCCCTGGGCATACAGCTTACTATTAGGTGAATCCAGGATGAGCGGTGTCCTTCCAATTCTACCTGAGCAGTTTTCTTAATTCTTTACTGTAAGCTCATTCTTGTTTTTTTTTTTTACTGTTTACTGTAAGCCCATTATTGTTACTTTACCAATTCCATACCTATATATATAAATGTAAGGAGTAAATGTGGGAAAAACCTGATTGAAGTTAATAAAGTTAAATGATGAGGTCTTTATTCTGGTTTTGTAATTATATCCCTATAAATGGCATAAACATGTCCATTGATGCCACATTTTGGACTTTATTCTGTCCTTGATGATGTTTCCTCAATAAGATATGAACTCCCTTTGTCCTAGGTTTGTGTAGGAGATCAGAGAATTATGACTTTATCTTTGACCACCATTTACCTTTAACTTTGACCACCATTCTCCTCAGACCTTGATGGTGACAGCCTGAATCCAAGAACCTTGGGACTGGCATTCTCTCCCAAACCACCAGACCTACCCATCCCTGTTACCTTCATTGAAGGAAAAAATTGTTGTGGAGAGAGGTTCAACGTCCCTCATTGGTACTAGCAACTTACTACTATAAAACAGACAGATAAGCACAAGAAGCCTGAGAATGTCAGCATCTTCTGTACTACTGGTCTTCCTTCCAGGCCAGCCCTCATAGACATCATCCAGGGAAGCAGTTCCTATGGAGAAGGGGCTGGCCATTCCTACCAACTGTCATCCAGGTGCCACCCAAAGGGCAGGCAAGCCAATCTAACGGCAGTAAGGCATCTTGAAGGAGAGACCCACATGTCAGGCACATCAAACCACTACCACTGCCTTGACCACCATCTCCCCTTAGATCCTGATGGGACAGCCCAGGTCCCTGAAACCAAGAACCTTGAGAATAGCGATGCTTCTATCCCAGTGGCCGTAGCTATCATCCTGGGAAGCAACCCCTGTGGAGATGCAGCCTGACAACCGCTCCTGCTACAATCACATCTATCAATAACCAGAAAAGAAAGTTCTTGTCAACAAAGTCCTTGGTACTATCAGATGGTTCAATGTTAGAAAGTGATTCGGAAATGACCCTAAAGAAGAGGCATTACCATTTGCTCTGTTGCTGTGTGGTAAGATTTATGGAACATTTCCACCTGACTTGCAGCTGAGACCTTCTATATGTGTTATTGCCCCTACTAGAATATTCCATGAAAACAGGTCTATAGGTGAAATCTAGGTAAATATACATGAAAATATGCATGTATATGGATGCATGTAAACATGTACATGCATATACATAAGTATATATATGAGTCCCTAATAAATGTTTTGATGATTCAAAGGTGAGTATACTCAGTACTTTCAACATCAGAAACCTAAAGATTTAATGAATGACCAATTGTTACTAGGTATGGGCAAGGGTAAGCTAGGCAGGGTAGAAGTTTCTAGTCTCCAAGCCCTATTACTCATCCATGGTTTCTATTATAACAGCACCTTGACTACTTATCCCCTGGCATTCTATAGGGTCACTAAGCTATTTCCTTGGATTGAGAGGAACAGAGATGGGAAATGTCCAAAGCACTGGAAAAAAATCAAATAATTGAGGAATTGTGGGTCCGGTTGTCTATTGCTCACTGCTCTAAGCAAACTCCAAAGGGAGTAGGAACAGGGCCATACTAAACTAAAGAACTAGAGGAACACAAATTAACTTTGCAGGAATCCTTGGAGGGGTGCCAAACACAGGCTGGAGCAACAGAAAAAGAAGCGCAGACTCTGCTAAAAAGTCTAACCACACTGCAAAGAAAAGTTCGATCAGAGCTCATGCTCAAGGTCTCTTTCCTAACTGGGAAGGACCTTGACCCTGAGATGGGAAATGGGGACATCTGGGAGGATTTCAGGACTCTTGAGGGCACCTGACTCCCAGCTGACCCATGCCCCTGGTCACTCACCCCTCCCCTAAGTTTAACATAGGTGGGACCAGGTGAGGGTCAGTTCAAGTGCAGACTGGAAGAAATCTATCTATGATGAGATTGCTAAGGAAAAAAAGCAATAAATAACCCACAACTGTACAGTCAGAAAGGTCTTAAGGGTTCTTAACTTTTTTTTATCACAGAACCCTGTGAATGTGGACTAGGATTGGATTGAGACTAACTAGTGAAATTAGATGGATTGTACATTGTTTTAAGAAAAAAATATGACACGATATGGAGGGAAGAAAAAAAATTATAACTAAGTGTACATGGCATAAACAGCAGCATATTCTGCTGGTTCAGCTATGAATTTGTTCAGTCTTTTTGGAAAGTATTTGTTGATCAGTCGTTTCAGTCATGTCTGACTCTATGACTCCATTTGGGGTTTTCTTGGCAAAGATAACTGGAGTTGGTTTGCCGTTTACTTTTCCAGCTCATTTTACAGATGAGGAAACTGAGGCAAACAGGGTAAAGTGACTTGCTCATGGTCACACAGCTAGTAACTGAGGCTGCATTCAAACCCATGAACAAGAGTCTCCCTGATTCCAAGCCCTGTGCTCTATGCACTTCACCACTTAGCTGCCTCTTTTGAGGAAGTATAGCCTTTATAAAATCCGGGGATCATTATCTCAACTACCCCTCTCACTGAATTCAGGTCCTTATGGGATAACTAGTTACTTGGCATCTAGATGATACAGTGGATAGAACACCAGGCCTGGAATTAGGAAGAATTGAGTTCAGATCTGGCCATACACATTTACTAACTGGGTAAGTCAGTTAACCTCTGTTTGCCTTATTTTCCTCATTTGTAAAATGAGGATAATAATATAGCACCTACCTCCCAAGGTTTTTGTGGTCAAATGAGATGATAATTGTAAAGTACTTACCATAGTACTTGGCACATAGGAAGCACTATGTAAATGGTAGCTATTCTTATTATTATTATAATCATTCTAGGAGTAGCCCTATTATCAAACCTATAGACCTCTTCTCAGAATACTGTTTTTAAAGGCATAAAATAAAATATATAGGATTACAAAGGAAACCAATTATAGTGAAGTAGTTATCAAAATATTTTTTAAAACAAATTCATGGACCCTGGACTCTGTGTATACTTTTGGGCGAGTATGTCATAGACTTTCAGAGGGGATGTGACATAACAACTATCCTTCCTGTAATAGATACCATTTTCTAAGAGTGGCTGACTAATTGATAATCAGCTGATGATGGTGGCAGGAAGCATACTGGTTGGAGCTCCCCAATCATACAGCCATACGGAAAACACCAAGCCTTCAGGGCTTCTCCTATATCCCTGAGGGAGAGAATGTAGTTAGTTGCCCAAAGGGGACCTGACTTGTTAGTGAGAGTGGAAGTTGAGATAATGATGCCCATATCTCAAAAAGGCTGTACTTTCCAAAAAGATAGAACCAATTCACAGCTCAATCAGCAGAATATACTTCTGTTTACTCCATGTACACTCACTCAAATCCAATTCACGTGTGTAAGTCATCAGTACTAACTGTATGACCCTAAGTCACTTAAACTCTGTTTGCCTTAGTTTCCTCATTTGTGATATCATTGGTCCTTTTTGAGAATGAAGGACAAATAACATAATCCACCTAATTTCCCAAATTAGTGTTAATCCAATCCTAGTTTATACAAGCACACACACCTTACCCCATCAATACTAAATATAGTTCCTAAATTACTACTACTATTGCTACTTTGATGACAGAAATGATTATTAATAACCAATGATTTGGGGAGATGTAGAGTTCCCCCTTTTCCTAAAGTCCTCATTTCAAATATTCAGCCTCTTGAAGGACATCATTGGTAGAGGTTGAATTAACTCTCCTCACTCTTGGCCAGACCCCATCAAACCTTCTACTTAGGTTTAGGTGGGGATGAATAGATTGCCCAGGGCTGAGAAATTTAGAAATAAATTAAATAATCAACGTTCATTATAATAGGTCCAGCCTTTCATTGTAATATTTATTCTCTCATTAAATGTTAACCAAGCAGAATTGATTGCCACCCTCAGGAAACCCCTCTTCCAGGGGTTTATAAGCCTGAACCCAATACCATGTTGTCTCTGGCATTCAAGAGTGCAACTAACTTTTTATTAAAATGCTAGCATTTTGTTAGTAGTAAAATTATTAATTATTATTAATAATATGACCAATTACCCAGAAATTATGTCTCCCAAACTTTTTAAATGTATCTACTACTGCTGCTGCTGCTCCTACTGCTACTACTACTACTACTACTACTAAGATTATGAAGAACCTTATATCCCATCACAGATAAAGGAATCCTTTTAAGATTGCCCATTCTACTCTCTCCTCAATTCTCCATCATTGACAACATTAACCTTCAGGATAATCCTCCCTTGTAAGATCACATTTCTTTTTTTGACAATCAATTTGCCACCATGGTTTCTATGATGTTCCTTTTGCCACATGAGAGATAAAGGAAATAACCTCTTCTCATAGCAATTTCAGAGTTACAAAGATGACAAAAGATGGGAGTAGTCAATATTGTAGAGGTTGTGGAAAGATAAGCACACTAATACACTAGTGTTGGAGAAGCTGTGAAGTGGCAGAACCATTCTGAAAAGCAATTTGGAACTATTCTAAGAAAGTGACTAAATGTTCATACTCATTAGCACAGGGATCCCACTGCTGGGTACCATCATGAAGTCCTGAGTCCAAATCTGGTTTTAGATACTTGCAGGCTGTATGACCCTAAATGAGTCACTTAACCTCTGTCTCATTTTCCTCAACTGTAAAATAAAGAGGTTAAGTGATAAAAATAAACATCACATATAGTCAGCCAGGTGACTTAGTGGATAGAACACTGGGCCTGGAGTCAGGAAGACCTGACATTTACTATTTGTGTGACCTTAGGCAAGTCATTTAATCCCTATTTCATTTTCCTCAACTATAAAATGAGGATAATCATAGCACCTATTTTGAAGGGCTGTGAGGACAAAATGAGATAATATTTGTAAAGAACTTAGTATAGTGCCTGTTACATAATAGGTGATATAAAATGTTAGCTATTATTATTGTTGTTGTTATTAAATATATATAGCAGAATATTTGTGATAACAATGAACTGGAAACAATATAGATATCCACTGACTGGAGAATGACATAAATTGGGGTACATGAATGTAATGAAATATTAATGTGACATAAAAATTGATGACTATAATGAATTCAGAGAAACATGGGAAGAATTATATGAACCAATAAAAGGAAAGCAAATGGAAGAGGAAAAAATGTGCACAATAACTAATGTTTTAAATAAAAAGAACAAAAAAACCCAACTGAAACAATGCTACACAATTGTAATGATCAGTCCTGAACACGAATTAAAAATATGAGAAGACATTTTCCTCCCTACTTTGCAGAGGACAAAGTGGATGTGGAAGATTGAACATAGTATCAAATTTGGTTGATTTGTTAGTTTTGTTGAACATTTTTTTCCTTTTTAGTCTTTGTTTTAAGAGATGGCTTTCAGGGAAGAAATATATTGGGAAATGTGAGTGATATAAAAACAAAAGATAGAAATAAAAAGATTTTAAATAAAAAATTATAGTTACGTTCTTTTTTAAATTGTATCTTTTGAAACAATGCTTTTCAAGGCTATGCTTCTTTGTTGATTTGCATATACAATGCTCTCTTCAGATTTGTTTTGTTTCCTAGGAATGCATGGAATTAATCTTTTGAATTTTTAAAAAAGAACACCAACTTCTTTTCTTGGAAAATGTGCTTAATTTTGATGGATATTTAAACCTTGATTTCCAGGATAGCACTCTCTCATGTGTATCATTTCTTCTCTTAGAGAAGTTTTCTTTGATTCAGATTAGTGTTTTTTAGTCTCATTGTTTCCTGGATGCTTGCAAGGTTTTCTCTATTGGAAATTTGGAGTTCAGTGAAGATATAGTGGGTGATTAATTTTTTTTTTTAAGCAATCGGGGTTAAGTAACTTGCTCAAGGTTACATGGCCAGTTATTTCTGGGTGTGGTGCTGAGTATCTGAGCCCAGATTTGATCCCCAGGTCATCCAGACACTGGAGCCAGTGCTCTTACTCGCTGTGCTACCTGGTTGCCCCAAATAGTCATTTTTTGTTTGTTTATTTTTCAGAGGGCAATTGGGGTTAAGTGACTTGCCCAAAGTCACACGGCTAGTAATTTTGTCAGGTGTCTGCAGCTGGATTTGAACTCAGGTCCTCCTGACTACAGGGCCAGTGCTCTACTCACTGAGCCACCTAGCCGCCCCTGGGTGATTAATTTTTAATTAATTGATTAATCAGGGTGAGTTAAGCTTGTGATTCAGCTCTATTAGCAACCTGTGGTTTATTCGGATTTGTGCTGCTTTGCCAAAGTGAAAACTTCTGTACCAGTGGTGGGGAATCTGTGGCCTTGAGGCCACATGTGACCCTCTAGGTTTTCAAGTGAGGCCCTTTTACTGAATCCACACTTCACAGAATAAATCCCCTTGACAAAAGGATTTGTTCTGTAAAACTTGGACTCAGTCAAAAGGATGCACCCAAGGACCTAGAAGGCTCCTGGCCACGGGTTCCCCATTCCTGGACCAGAGCTAGACCTGAGTCAAGATTTCTTTTAACTCTTCCCTCAGAGTTTGTTCCAAAAGCCCTAATCCTACCTTCTATTTGCCTCTTAGCAAACTGCTTTACCTCCTGCTTTACTGAGAAAATAGAAATTAGTATCCTCTCCTCCTCTATTCTGTCTCTCCCACCATTTACTCTTTTGTTGTTGTTAGTCTTCAACAAAAACATGGTTCTTTTCTTTTCCCAAAGCTAAAAAGATGTCCTTTGCTCCTACTCTAGACTGATAGCACATTAATTAAGCAATCAATAGGTGCCAGGTGCAGTGGTAAGCACATTACCATGCAGTTCAAATCCCTTTTTTATTTTGTTCAGTTATTTGTAAGTGGTGTCCAACTTTTCCTGAGCCCTTAGGGGTTTTCTTGGCAAAGATACTGGAGTGATTTTCCATTTCCTTCTCCAGATCAACTTATAGATTAGGAAACAGAGGCAAATAGAGTTAAAGTGACTTACCCAAGATCACATAGCTAGCTAGTTAGTATTTGAGGCCAGATTTGAACTCAAGAAGACCAGTCTTACTGACTCCAGGCCCCATTTGTTGAGGTTTAGGGGTGCTGGGATGCCTAAATAGCATTACATGAGTTCTGGTGGAATTAATTTGATCCTAACCTTCTTTCAGCCAAAAATAAACAAGATTTATTAAAGATCCATCATATTGTCCAGAATCTTAAAGGATTCTGAACATTTCTATTGCTGATGCAAACAGGCCAGATTGAATCTGGGAATTTTCATGGAAAACAAGATGGATCTTATCTATAGAAAGACTGTGGGAGGGATCTAGGTTGGCTGAATAGTCTAGGGTGATTGGAGGAGGTGTCTAGAGAGGATCTTGATGGGTGTGGCCAGTAGGCAGGGGTGACTAGAAGTCAGAGGCCAGGAACCAAGAGAATGGGGCTTAGGTAGGCTCTAGGGTGTGAAGTAGCCAGAGCTAATCTGGTAATAGGCTATGTAACCTGGAATTGGGTACAGTGATTATGAAAGGCTAGTTGAGTCCCGATGAAGCGGGAAGATTCAAGGAGAGTTCCAGAACCTGTTCTGGGTCCTATCCACTCCACTACCTAGCTACCTCATTTTTGGATACTCAACAGCCTCGTAGCTCCCTCAGTTGCCCTCTCTTCTTTGATTGGATGGCTGGAGGATGGAGCAATAAACTCCTTCTAAAGCTTTCTTTTACAGCTACCTCTGAATGTTCAGAACTTTCCAGGAAAACTCTTCCTTTCCCTCAGCAGCTCTGCTTGGTTTTGACACCACTCTCCTGGTAAGTTCCCTGCTACCTTTGGCTCCACCATTAGATTATAAAGTCCTTGACAGCAGGAACTGTCTTTCTTTTTCTGATTTTCATCCCCAACACTTAGCACAGTGCCTGGAACTTAGTAGGTACTTAATAAATGTTTATGACTTGACCTGAATTGAATTAAGCACCATCAATTCAAACACAAGAACACATGATCTCTACTCTGAAGGAGCTTACATCAGATAGGGGAAGACAAAATATAAAGGGGAGTGGGAAAGTAGGGAGTAGAATGAAGATTTCTTTTTTTTTTTTTAAGCAGGTTAAGTAACTTGCTCAAGGTTACACGGCCAGTTATTTCTGGGTGTGGTGCTGAATGTCTGAGCCCGGGATTCGGATCTCCAGGTCGTCCCAACACTGGAGCCGGTGCTCTTACTCGCTGAGCCACCTGGCCACCCCTAAAGCAATTGGGGTTAAGTAACTTGCTCAAGGTTACACGGCCAGTTATTTCTGGGTGTGGTGCTGAATGTCTGAGCCCGGGATTCGATCTCCAGGTCTTCTCAACACTGGAGCCGGTGCTCTTACTCGCTGTGCTACCTGGCCACCCCTAGAGTGAAGATTTCTACACGGAGACAAGATTGTTGGGGTAGCAATTCAGGGAGTGAGTTGAGCCAGATATGAAATGGGCATGGCTAGGGTCTCTAATGAAATGGCAAAACTAGTCAGACTTACTAATCAGGAAAGTTCGTGCCAGGGTGGACGCAGCTCAAAGTGAACAAAGATTCTGATGAGAGGGAGCTAGTATGTTCTAGGCATTTTGTTAAGTTCTTTATAATTATTGTTTCATTTGATCCTCCCAACAACCCTTGGGAATAGATGCTTTTAGCACCCCCATTTTACAGATGAGGAAACTGAAACAGAGTAAGTTGATGAGGTGCAGGCTCTGTGAACCCCCTTGAGCTCTGATTGAATGGTCCCATTTGATGAGGCATTTGCATGAGGCCATAAGCCTTACATTGTGGCTGGGCCCAAACCTGTTACTAGCCTAGCCCTCCATTGTCCATCTACTTCCCACCCTTGAGCCTATCAAAATGTCAATCCATCCTTGAACTAGCCTAGCCCACCATTGTCTGTAGCCTCCAGCTGCCTCCCACCCTTAAATCACTCATTTACCTCATAACTCCTCCTGAAGACCCTCCCCAAACTCTTCCCCTAGACTACCCCTAGGTTCCTCCTGATGGGGTACCTGGGGTCTAAATCAATTTGTAAAACCAGTTTGTGCAGTTGTAACTGCAATTTGTATTGTAAAATTGTAATCTTTGAAATCCCTTTCTCAGCCTCAGGCTCTGCCCCTTCCTCCCTATCCAACTTGGCCTAGGCAACACCTTGTGACTCCTTTGTTCTTACTTAATCTCTGGCCCAAATCTCATCTAAACTATCTATGCACTAAAGTCACAAGTTCCTCTCAGTCAGCTCTAACTTTTATCTATGCACTGAAGTCCCTTCCCTCCATCGGGTCAGCCCTGACAATGGCAGCCCTACCCTTTAAAAGTAAAAGCCTGTACCCCTCTCACTTGCAAGTCCCCTAAAGGACTCTTGCCCACTTCTCATAGAATCGTTAATAAAACTTCTACAACTCTCACTCCAATTAAGCCTGAGACCTTGAATTCTTTCCAGACGCTATTGCAGGTTTTCTGGTCTTAGATAAGCTCAGAATGCCTGCTGAACCTAGAGGGAGCCATCCCTCATCACTCCCACAACCTTTCTGTGTTATAAGACCCATGTCTTATATCTTGTCTCCATGTGGTGGGAGAGTGCCATAGAATTCTAGCATAGACTTACTCTGTGTCAGATGATTCTGGGCGCTTGTCCAGCACAAGCCTTACAGATACTGAGGCTCTTTAAGAGTCTACCCATTATGGGGAACTTTTAATAAACTTTGCTTTTCTTTGGCTGAGAGAAGGCTTGAGTCAAATTCATTTGGCAGGACCCAGCATGTTGGTATTTTGGGATCTCTTGCACCCCTACCCTATACCTCATCAAATTGACTAGAATTACACAGCTAGTAATGAAGAGGTTACCCACTAAGAGGGTTAGGGTTGCTCTGGAGACCCCAAAATACCAACACACTGGGTCCTGCGGAATGAAGACTCAAGTCTTCTCAGCCAAAGAAAAGCAAAATTTATTAAAAGTTCACTTGCATTAAACACAATAAGTCTGTGCTAGGTCATTCTATGGCCCTCTCACTATTCTATGGCATTCTATGGCGTCATACCACTTGGTATGAGATAGGGTCTTATATACAGAAAGTTGTGGGAGGAATCTAGGGATGATCTAGAGGAGGAGTTTGGGGAGGGTCTTCAGGAGGAGTTAATGAAGTCAATGAGTGATTAAGAGTGGGAAGTAGCTGGAGACTACAGACAACAGTGAGCTAGGCCAGTTCAAGGGTGGATTGATATTCTGATAGGTGGGAAGTCTAGTAACAGAGGGTGGGAAGTCTAGTAACAGAGGCTTGGGCTCAAGCCACAATGTAAGGCTTATGGCCTCATGCAAATGCCTCATCAAATGGAATGATTTAATCAAGAGTCCAAGGGAGGTTCCCAGAGCCTGTACCTCAAAGACTGAAGGAGAGCTCCAGGGGGCTCCCAGAGCCCATATCTCATCACCTGGCACAGAGCAGGAGCTTGTTAAATGTTGATTGACTGATAGTCCTGGGCACAAGCTTTGTTCAGTATAAAGAGGTTCATTACCAGTAGATTGGTAACTAAGTGATGAATTTTTTATCCAAGGCAAACAAGGTACCTCAAGGAGAGCTCAAGGGGGCTCCCAGAGCCTATACCTCATCAGTAAGTGTCTTCAGGCCACATTTAAAACAGATCTTCCTGACTACAGGCCTGACACTCTATCTCCTGTACTACCTAGCTTATTCAGAGAATTTGGAGATCCTCCGGCTTCCCATTTTCTCTAGGAAATTTCTCTTTCAATGACTACTTCTACCTCATTTTCAGAATCTCTGTACTTATTGACTCGTTTACTGTTATTTACAAATGTGCTGAAGCCACCAGGGACATTAAAATCCCCTGAGTTATCCCTTTCAAAGTAAAGCCTGCCATGATAATGAAAAAACACTTCCCTCCAGAGGGGATCTAAATATTAACTAGCCATAAATTCTCCAGGTAATACTTGCTTCAATCCTGTTATAGGAATGTAAATTTTCAAGATCTTCCCTGCCCCTAGGTTAAGTGCACTTGGAGCCTGTGGTGAGAGGCTTGTTTTTCAAGACCACTCACACCTTGGTGCTTCGTGATTGGGCAGTGGGTCAAGAGGGTTGTTACATTCTCTGACCCAAGAGAAGGCTATATAATCCCCGATGTGAGACTTTGGGGGCTCACTTTGAGAAGTGTTTGTGATTTGACTAGATGAGACTCTGGGCAGCCATTGAGAGCCCCTCAGCTTTGAAAAACCCAGATGTTGATGCTTCCCTCTCTGGTAACTGTGATTTGGTATGGATGTAATGGTTGGACAGTCGGAGGCCTGTCTGATTGAAATGTTTCTGTCTGTATACTCTGAAAAGCGGGGTGCTGACCTTTTCCCCCTGAACTAGGTAAACTATATGTTTGATTGATTAAAGCAAGATTGTTAACCCATTTTGAGTTGCTTTCCTTTAGAAAAGCAGATCTAAGAATCTGTGTTGGCAGCCACCCTGGGGATGTGGGGGTGCTTGCTGCTACAAATCCCCAGCATGAATCAACCCCAGTCTTCAAACCCTGAACTGTACACTCATATTCTGGCTCCCTGGCCCTTCCCCCCAATACCTGGTCCTGCTTAATTTACATAAGTACTCTTAAAAAAAAAAACCCACTGGAATTTACTGGATTTGGTGGCTAGTTTGAGCAGGAATCCCCGGAGGACCTGATCTATGTCCATCCTCCCTGACAGCTCCTTATTGAGAATATTACCCCTCAATAAAGTTGCCTTGGTTTACTTTCTCTCTGTCGATTCTGTGTGCTGTTCTACTGACTCTGTTGTCTTGTGCAGCTCTATGTTATTGTTTTTTGTTCTTTCTTCTAGAAGAGGACTAATAACATCACAGGGTGATGTCTTGATTCATGAGTGAACTGAACTTAAGTGGAAGAGAGTTGTACAAAGTCATCAGCCTCACTCTCCTTCAGATCACTAGAGTCCAGTGGCAAGACAAAAGTCAAGGAGATGAGAAATGACCCTGATGCAGTGGATGCCTTGGACTTTCTAAAGTCTTCTTGGTCTTTCCTAGGCCTCAGTTTGAGACAGTGCTCATTCTAGGACCAAGGGTTGGGTAAGAGTTGAGACAAAAGGTGGCCTAATTTACCTTCAAAAGATGTCGATCTGGGAGGGAAAGACCCTTGAAGTTTCTGGCTAGCGTGGAAAACAATTGGTACACTACATTCATTCTAAGTCATCAAACCTAAACAATGAGCCCAGCTCTGGAGGCTTGGTCTGGGGTCTATTATTGGCCATTCAGTGAAAGCCAGAGTGATTTGGGTTTAGTGCCTGAGTCAAGTAGCTCCATTTGAAACACAATGGACTGGTCAAGAGTATTGAATTTCATTCCTTTGGGGAAAAAAATTTTTTTTAAAAGGCCTGATTTTTCAGAGCTATATTTCTTTTTTTTTTTTCATTTTTTTGAATGCTTTATTAACTTCTGATTTACATCGTTCGTTTCCGCCAGATTTTGAGTTACAAATTTTCTCCCTGTTTTTCCCCCACCCATCCCCCCAAAACAGCAGTCCCACAGGATATCCCCACCTCTGATCTGCTCTCTCCCATATTTTCTCCCATACCTTCAGAGCTATATTTCAAGAAATCACAAATGACAATTGCATAGGACAAAAAGTAAATTGTTCCATCTTTTAGGAAAAAAAATCTTTTCTTATATTGCATTTTGAATCCCAAACCTTATTCAAACTTCATTGCCACATGTCCAGTCTTCCTAATCTTTAAACAGATCCTTAGCTGAGCCTTCTACTACACTCTCCAGCTATCACTCAGTGTCTCCAAATTTCTAGAAAAAGAAGTTTATGCTCATTACTTCTAATTTCCAGTTAGTCTATAGGTCAAATAATAATTATTAAAGGTTTACTCTGTGCCAGGAACCAATCTAAGTGCTGAGGCAAAAAGAAAATCTGTCCATACCCTCAGGGAGTTTACATTCTTTTTTTTTTGCTTTTTGGAGGGCAGTTGGGGTTAATATGACTTGTCCAAAGTCACATGGCTAGTAAGTAAGTGTGTCAAGCATCTGAGGCGGTATTTGAACTCAGGTTCTCATGACTCCAGGGCTGGTGCTCTATTCACTGCACCACTGGGAGTTTACATTCTAATCAGTAAAGTCTACACTTAAAAGAAAGCTGAAAATACCGTCTCTAAAATTATCTGATATCTGATAGCTCAGTCTGATGGCATTTTTCTCAGTCCTTCTCAAATACTAGCAGGGCCTGTCTCATTTTTGTATTTGTAACCACTGGCACAAATCATACTATTAATAAATGCTTGTTGATTTATGTGATTCTTGGTCTTTCTGCTGCCTTTGGCACAGTTAACAACAGCCTTCTCTATACTCTCCCCTCAGCATTGATCATTTTCTCTGTTTCAGTTCTCTCACTTACCTGTCTACCATATCTCTCAGTTTTCATTGCTAGCTCAACTATATCCCACTCCCAGACCATTGGTGTTCTCAAGGTTCTATTCTAGCCTCTTTCTCTCTATCCATTTTGTGTTGTCTTATCAGCTCCCATGGGTTCCTTTATCATCTTTTTTTTTATTCTTTTTTTATTGCTTCATTTTTGTGGGTTTTTTTTTTTTTTGCTTTTTTGGAGAGGGAAGTTGGGGTTAAGTGACTTGCCCAAGATTGCACAGCTATCAAGTGTTAAGTGTCTGGGGCCAGATTTGAACTCAGGTCCTCCTGACTCCAGGGCAGGTGCTCTATTCACTGGGCCACATAGCCACCTCCCCTCCTCTCTTTTAAAGCAATTTTTAAAAAATTCATTTCGAAGTTAAATACAAAACTAGAAAAGAAAATAAAAAGGACATTGCTATGTACACAGCAGAACATAAGAGAGAATTCAATATCAATCAATGTTTCCATTTTTGAAAATCTACATAAGAAGTCCTGCACATTGTTTTCAAGACAACCCAACTTTTCTGTACTTCCTTTCTAGGTTTTCTTTTGTTCTCTGCTGTGCACTTTTTATATTTTCCCCCTTCCCCTCACCCTAGAGCAAAACTTCTTAAACTGTGGTTTGTGTATGACCCTATATGGGGTTGCATAACTCAATGTGAGGGTTGTGAAAATTTTGGCAATAGTAAAAAGGTTTCTGAATGCACAACGATCAAAAATTCATTCAAAATCAAACATGCAACGAATCTGAAGCATTTCTGGCAAGGCTTGCTTGTGTTGCATTGTGTGACTTAATTGTAGTCTTGGTTCTGAACACACAACATTAATACTTTGCACTCTGCATGTCATCACACCATGAAACACCCACAAACACTGACAGAAACACCTTGGCTCAGATTTGAGACAATTGTATATTGTGAATTGCAGTATTTTTTTCTGTTTGTACAAAGTTTTCTGCTCTTTTAGAAACATAAGCATTTAATTATGGAAAATACTTTTAATATTTTCTTATCATCATTCCTCAGCATATAAGTATCAAATTAGAATATCTTTGGATTTTTATGTTATAATGTTTGATTTTTAAAATTGCTGTTATCTCCTTTTATAGAAACATAAGTGTTTAATTGCATCAAGTAAAGACATGTAATATTTCTCCACCATCACTAATGTATGTGTGTATACTTGTATGGACATCACATTTTTTTTTTTTGGAGTGGGTAAGGTAGGCCAACTGGGGTTAAGTGACTTGCCCAAGGTCTTTACAAAACAAGGTCTTTACAAAAAACAGCTAGTTTTTTATGCTAAGTATCTGAGGCACATTTGAACTCAGGTCCTCCTGACTCCAGGACTGGTGTTCTATTCACTCTGCTACCTAGCTGCCCCCTATCATGACTTTTAAAATCTTCAAATAAAGAAAAGCAATATTTTGAGGGGCAGCTAGGTGCCACAGTGAATAGAGCACTGGCCCTAGAGTTAGGAGACCCAAGTTCAAATCTGGCCTCAGACACTTGCCACACTTACTACCTGTGTGACCTTGGGCAAGTTACTCAACACCAATTGCCTTGCCTTCCCCCTCCAAAAAAAAAACAACAAACCAAACAATGTTTTGAGAAATTTGTTAGTCAATGAAAAGTATTTACTTGCATCTTATGAAACTTATTTAATGGCAAAAACTAAAAAGCCCTACATAATAGAAGATCTCATGTTACCTGCTGCTATTAAAATGTCAAAAATAGTTCATGGAGAAAAAGTATGGAGATGGAATTTGTAAAATTCCTTTATTGAATAATAACTTCCAAAATAATTTCTGAAATTAGTAATAACCAATTTCAGTGATGGGGTACCTGGGGTCTAAATCAATTTGTAAAACCAGTTTGTACAATTGTAACTGCAATTTGTATTGTAAAATTGTAATAGCAATTTATCTGTAAAATCCCTTTCCCAGCCTCAAACTCTGCCCCTTCCCCCTATCCCCACTCTGCCTAGGCAACAACTTGTGACTCCTTTGTTCTTACTTAATCTCTTCATGTCTCCTCAGGTCTGGCCCAAATACTCCTTTGTCCTTGCCTGATGTCCTTGCCTTATGTCACCTCCGGTCTGGTCCAAATCTCATTTAAACTATCTATGCACTAAAGTCACATGTTCCTCTCAGTCAGCTCTAACCTTTATCTATGCACTTAGGTCCCTTCCCTCCATCCAGTCAGCCCTGACAATGGCAGCCCTACCCTTTAAAAGTAAAAGCCTGTACCCCTCTCACTTGCAGGTCCCCTAAAGGACTCTTGCCCGCTTCTCATAGAAGCTTAACAATAAACTTCTATACCTCTCACTCCAATTAAGCCTGAGACCTTGAATTCTTTCCAGACGCTATTGCAGGTTTTCTGGTCTTAGGTAAGATCAGAGTTCTTGCTGAACCTATTGGGAGCTATCCCTCATCACTTAAGAGTGTACCCATTATGGCCAATCTATGATGAGCTATCCCTCCTCACCAGCAGCTTATTACTATGCTTAAGGGCAGCCCAAAGTTTACAATTTAGTTATATGAAACAGCTAAAATTTCTAACATGGCACAGTTTTTATTTTATATAAGATATGCTTATGAAGGAAACATACATAAGGAATTTTTGTTTTGTCATCCTATGGAAAGGCACACAAGAGGGGAACATGTATATCTTAAAGTCCACTAATTCTTCACAAATGAAGTGGAAAAATTGCATTGGTGTCTATACAGATGGTGCTGGAGCAATGATGGGCAAGAATGTTGGATTTGTATCAAAAGTTACATATCACTGCATGATCCATTGAGAGGCAGACGTAGACAAAAAATGTAATCAGAATTAGGTTTTGTGCTTTGTGACACTATCAAAATCATTAACTTCATTAAAAGCTGTGCCCTTAACAGTCATTTGTTTTCAAATCTTTGGAAAGACATGGCCTCCAATTATGAAAGCTTATTACTACATGCAGAGGTAAGGTGGCTTTCAAGAGGGTGAAGTTTAAACAGATTATGGAAATTGACAGATAAAGTTGTTATAGTTTTGACTGAGCAGAAATCTAATTTTGTTAATTTTTTTCATAAGGACTTACGGCTTTCAAAAATTTTATTTGTTGGATATTTTCAAAAACTCAATGATTTAAACATGTCACTTAAAGGAAAAATTGTAACATCTTTATGTTAAAAGATAAAATTGAAAGTTTTACTAAAAAAGTTAACATGTGGAAGAATAGGGTGGAAAATGGTTCTTTAGATATGTTCACAACACAGATGATTTTATAATTGGAAATAACTTTCCCAAAGATTTAATTGTAAGAGATATAATTGATCATCTGAAGTACCTGGAGACAGTTTCTGAATTATCTCCTTTCAAATTTTGATTCTAAAATGCTACATTTGGTTCACAAACCATACTTAATTGAAATAAAAAACATCAGTCATCTACCATTACAAGTTTAAAAAGAATTTGCCGAGTTATCAAGTGACATGGGTTCAAAATTTGAGTTTCCTAAAAATTCATTAAATGAATCTTGACTTCAGATTAGGAGAAAATTTCCAACATTTTCTGAAATGGCCCTAAATATACTTTTGCCATTTTATACCACATGTTTATGTGAAGCAGTGTTCTTAGCACTGATTGTTATAAAATCAAAATATCAATCAATTCTGAGAAATGTTGAAGATGCTCTATGTCCTACACTATCAATATTCTGCCAAGATTTAATTCTTTATGTAAAAATAGACAAGCACATCCATCTTATTCGTATGGAAATTTACTTTCATCTTTAATAAATGGTAAAATTATATGTACACCAAAGAATTGTTTTGAGATAAATTTCTTTGTGATTTATTATCAGTAAATGTTTGATACACACACACACACAATCCAAGATCACCTCTCTCTTTTTACTATTAGGAGACACTGTTTTCTAGAGTTAAGGCCCAGAAAGCACGCTCTGCCCTGAGCTTGGCATAACAACAATCCTTTGTGTTTACCCTCTGGATGATTGCTGATAGAACTGACAATATCTGAGCTTGGGGAGGCACCAACAGGCCCAGACAAGAAGCCCTGCTATGAATGGATTTTTTGTCACTAGGCAACCTTGCTTCTCTGCTACTCTTATGCCTCACCACTCTTGCTACACAACACTTTGATTCTCTGTCTAGCCAGAAATATATAAATCAAGGTTTAGGCCCACTGCCCTAGGTCTCCTACTAGAGGGGACCCTGAAACATGTGTCTAGTTTCCCCCTGACAATATAATAAAGAAAACTTTTTGCGTATAACCTATGTGAGCTCTTTGGTATTTTTAGAGTAACAGCAGTTGCAAAACCTCTGTGACTTTTTGGTCATTTGTAACCAGAGTTGACACCATAAACATTCACATATGTACATATACATATATGTAAGACTATACTATGCATATTTCTATTTGTCATATCTTCCTCTAGAGGTGGAGAGCATCTTCCTTCAAAGGTCCAAGTTTTTCCAAATCAACTGGCTTATCATTTCTTATATCATAACAGTATTCCATCACAATCATAGCCTATCTGAAAGATTGTTTATGAAAATACTTTCCCAATTTTCTGCTTTCCTTCTAATCTTGATTACATTGGTTTTATTTGTGCAAGAAAATTTTCATTTAAAATAATTGAAATTATCCATTTTACACTTCAACAATACTCTTGTTTATAATATAGCTTAAGGTCTGGTACTGCTGAATCTCTTCCCTTTATGTTTTTCCCCCCTCCACCCTCTTAGTTTCTTTGAAATTCTTGACCTTTTGTTCTTCCAAATGAATTTTGTTATTTTTTTCTAACTCAGTAAAATACATTTTTAGTCATTTAATTGGAACAGAATTGAGTAAATAGATTAGCTAGATAAAATTGTCATTCTTTTTTTTTTTTTTTTGCCTTTTGGAGGGCAGTTGGGGTTAAGTAACTTGCCCAAGGTTACAGGGCTAGTTTTTTTGTGTGGGTGTTAAGTGTCTGAGGTCAGAACCGAACCCAGGTCCTCCTGACTCTGAGGAGCCACTTTACTCACTGCACCACCTAGCTGTCCCTAAAATTGTCATTCTTTATTATATTGACTTTACCTACCCATAAACAATGAATACTTCTCCAATTATTTAGATCTGACTTTATTTGTATAAAGAATACTTAATGTTTGTCTTCATGTAGTTCCTGTGTCTGTTTTGGCAGGTATATACTCTCAGGTATTCTATACTACCCATTATTTTAAATTGTCTAAAACAATATTGAATAATATTGGTGACAAATAGTGTAGTTTCCCTATTTTTCTCTTTTAATTAAATCTGTTTTAGCTTTAAGTTTATCTGAGATCATGATTATTACCCCTGTTTTTTTTACATGGTAAATTCTACTCTATTTTATCTCTGTGTTTATCTCTCATTTTTATTGTGTTTCTTGAAAGTAATATATTGTTTAATTCAAATTTTTAATCGATTCTGCTAATCATTTCCATTTTATGGGTAAAATCATCCTATTCACATTCTGTTATAATTATTTGTATATTTCCTTCCATCATATTTTTCCTCATTATACTTTTTGTTCTATTTATCCTATTCCTCCTCACTCATCTAATTTACTTCTATCAACTACCTTGCCTTCCTGTTTCTTAAACTATCCACCCCACTATGAGTCCCTCCCTTATCCTTTCCCCCTACCCTCCACCTTAACCTACCTAGAGTTTTTCCCTTATCCCTTTGCCCTCCTAATTCTTACTCTATACACCCTTTAAAAAATTTCTTCTCCCTCTTATTTCTAAATTTAGAAGACTTAATTAAGCCTTTCTAGACTTACATGTTATTCCATCTTTAATCCATTTCCAATGAGACTAAGTTTCTGGCATCACCCGCTCTTCCACCACTTGCTTTTTCTGTATCAATTCTTCCTTTCATGCAGCAGTTTGAATCCCTCCAGTTTTACCTTTTAGAATCACCCCATCTACACAACTCAGCCCAAGCTTTCTTTCAAACCACCCAATAATGATGACAGTCATAAGAGTACTAATAGCATTTTCACATACAAAAAGGAAACAATTTGACCTTATTGAGTGTCTTATATTGGTTTTTAATGTTTATCTTATATTTCTCCTGGATCTTATATATTGACTTTTTCATTAGGTTCTGCTGTTTTTGTCACAAATACCTAAAGTCTTTCAGTTTGTTAAATACCTAATTTTTTTTTCCATTCAAGTTATACTTACCTTTACTGGGTAAATTCCCTTTGGTCATAATCTCAGCTCTTTTGTTTTATAGTATTCTAATGCAGATTGAAGCATATTTTTAAAGTTTACTTTATTCTTTCTTGTGTTTTTTTCCTTTTGATCTATTTCTCCTTCCACAATTGTCACTAATATGGAAATGTTTTTACATGATAGCACATGTATAAACTATATCTAACTGCCTACCAGGGGAGGGAAGGGGAAGGGAGAAAAAGGGAGGGAGAAAAGTTTAGAACTGAAAATCTTGTAGAAATGAATGCTAAAATTTTCTTTACATGTAACAGGAGGAAAATACTATTTGAAAAAAAGAAATATGGTATTCTAAGATCTAGGGTCCTTTAACATAGTAACTGCTAGGTCTTATGTAATCCTAATTGTAACTCCATCATATTTAAAATAGCTTTTTTCTTTCTTATTGCTTGCATTATTTTCTCCTTAACCAGGAGCTTTGAAACTTGGCTATGATATTCCTGTGAGTTTTCTTCCTGGGATCCCTTTCAAGTTGACTTTTTTTTCCCTATTTCTGCTTTGCCTTCTTGTTCTAGAACTTCTCGGCAATTTTCCTTAGTAATTTCCTGTAGTATTGTATCAAGATTCTTTTTTTTGTTTGTAACTTTCAAGTAGTCCAGCTCTTCTTATATTGTCTTTCTTTGATCCATTTTCCAGATCTGTTGTTTTTCTGATGAGATGCTTTACAATTCTTCTATTTTTTCATTCTTTTGATTTTGTTTTATTGTTTCCTGGTTGTTTCATAACATCATTAGCTTACCTTTGCCCAATTCTAGTTTTTGAGGAATTATTTTCTTCCTTAAGTTTTTGATTCTCCTCTTTTTTTTCTTTTTTTTTTTGGGGGGGGAGGGCAATTGGGGGTTAAATGACTTGCCCAAGGTCACATGGCTAGTTTTTGTGTTAAGTGTCTGAGGCCAGATTTGGACTAAGGTCCTCCTGACTCCAGGGCTGGTGCTCTATTCACTGCACTACCTAGCCACCCCTAGTTTTTGATTCTCTATTTCCAGTTAGTTGACTTTCTTTTCAAAACTTTCGTGGATTGCTCTAAATTTTTTTTCTATTTTTCACTATCTCTTTTATTTTATTTTTAAGGTATTTTCTTCTGTATCTTTTTGTGTCTCTTTCACCAAACTGTTGACTGTTTTCCTCATGATTATCTTGCATCACTCTCATTTCTCTTCCCAATTTTTCCTCTACCTGATTTTCAAAATCTTTTCAAAGCCCTTCAAAACTGAGCCCCCTCCAAACATTCCAGTTTTATTATACTTTACTCCCCAGCCCATACTCTTCAAACCAGTGACACTGGCCTCCTGGCTATTCCACAAACAAGATACTCCTTTCATCTCTGGGCATTTTTTTTTTTTTGCTATCTCCCATTCTTTGTATGTTCTCCTTCCTCTGTTCTGAATATTGACATCCCTGGCTTCCTTTAAATTCCAACTAAAAACCCTTCATTTATTGGAAGCTTTTCCCAAACCCTCTTAATTCTAGCACTTTCTCTCTTTTAATTACTTCTATTTATCCTATATATATAGCTTGCCTTGTATACATTTGTTTGCATGTTATTTCCCCTGTTAGATTGCAAGCTTCTTGAGAGCAAGTACTATTTTTTACCTCTCTTTTTATTCTCAGCATTTATCACAGTGCCTGGCACATAATATTTGCTTAATAAATGTTAATTGAGTGATCAAACTCAACATTCTATCTCCTGTCTCTGTTCCTTTGCATAGGCTGTTCCCCATGCCTAGAATATATTTCCTTCTCATCTAAAACTTTTAGAATGTTTAACTTTCTTCAAAATTCAATTCAGTTTCCAGGAAGCCTTTGCTGACCTTCCTAATTGTTAGTGCTCAATGTTATATTGACTTATCTGGATAAACGTCCCTTCACAAAGTCTGACTTGGATGACTTAATGTGACATAGAGATATCCTGGGGTTCTTGAAAACTCTGACAGCAGACCATCAGATCTGGCAAGTTCTACTGAAAACACTTTTAACATGTTCCTAGGTTCTGTTTGATTTCAGAATTAACTAAGAATAGTCCCCTCATTAGCAAGCTGTTCACTCTATGATGAATTCTTGAGCCATGTCAACCCACAAGACAAGGAAAAATATAAAATGGGCTTGAGTCCTTTGTGTCC
This sequence comes from Petaurus breviceps papuanus, assembly GCF_028583685.1. Taxonomy (NCBI): domain Eukaryota; kingdom Metazoa; phylum Chordata; class Mammalia; order Diprotodontia; family Petauridae; genus Petaurus; species Petaurus breviceps. The sequence goes on from NW_027186296.1 coordinate 26,205,050, forward strand.
CCTTTCTGTTTCTAACTGTGATAGATGTGGGGAGTCAGAAAGGGAAGCTGAGAATACTAGGAATAACAGATTTTAGAACATCTATAAACATTAACTTAGGTGTGGGACGAATTCTCATTCAGTGTCCAATTATTGGACATATTACTAGAGAACCTCAATTGTATCGATCTTGACATTCTCACTGTAGATGAAAATGGGAAGACAAGGAAATTGTAGCTAAATAGAAGTTGGGCCCATAGGTTCTCCTTGGAGAGTCGAGTAAAGGAGTTGGTGGGATGTTGGTTTTTTTAATGCATCCAATGGCAACAAGAAATATCATTAAAATATTTTTTAAAGAAACATTATTTCATGGAACATTTGGTAATCCTACATTGCAGTATTCGTATTGAGTATTTTAAAAAGAATACCACAAATATAAGTGTATTTTATGAGCCAAGATCATTTGCAGAAGAAAGTTTATGATGAATTTGATTAAACTCCACAAATTAAACCAATATATGCCTTGATATTTAATGACTTCATTGGAAAGGTGGGAACAGGTGAAGTTTGTAAAAAATAATGGTTCAAATGTAAATGTAAAAATGAAGAGTTTTGGAAGACTTGAGAAGAATAATGATTAATACAGTGATGAATTGTGATTCTAGAAGACCAGTGATGAAAAAGGCTATAGAGAATCAGTGATGAAGAATGCTGACAGAGAAGTGATGGACTAAATATGCAGAATGAGACATATATTTTTTGGACATGGGTAATATGGGAATTTGTCTTGCTTGACTATGAATATTTCTTACAGGAGTTTTGTTTTTCTTTTCTTTTTCCCAAGTGGGAAAAGAAAAAGAAGATAAAAAATGTAGAAAATTGAAAAAAAAAAGAGGCATGGGAGTAAGAAGTGCGAGGCCAAAATCAGCCATACTATTCAGAAGACTCATACCTGTCTTTCATGATTACTTTCTTCAAAAAAAATAAGAATTCGAAGACATTAGACATGGCAAGCACCACATAGTATCACAAAAAATGAAGCTGACTACATTTCAACAGAGAGGAAATGAATTGTTACTGATGTGAGAGTTATTTCCCAATCAGCTATCTATGTTCAATTAAACCACCAATTTGTTAAAGCAAAGATAAAAATTAATAAAAAGCTAGGCATCAGTCAGTTAACAACCATTTTTAAAGCAATTACTATATGACTGGCACTGTGTTAAGACCTGGCAATACAAAGAAAGGCAAAAACACTGGTTTTTCCCTCAAGAAAATTCTAATGGGGAGACCACATATAAATAACTATAAATATATACAAGACATATTCAGAATAGATTAAAGGTAAACTTAAAGGAAAGGCACCAGCAACAGAGGGGACAGGAAAGGCCTCTGATGGAGGGTGGGTTTTGGGGTTTTGCCTTCCTAAAAAAAGCCACCCAAGAAAAGAGGATGATCAGAGAAAAAGGAGAGATTTAATGAGCTGACCCACAGAGTAAAGTCAAAGTGTGAGCGGGCCAGTAACATTTACCTAGCATGAATCTACACAGATACTATGATGTATCCTATGAACTCCATCTCTTCCTCCTCAAGTGGCCATTTTTCCTGGGTGCTAGAAATAGCTTGGACTACTGCAAAGGATAGGTGGAAAGGATCCTGTGAGTAGATGAAGATATCATATAGATAGACTTTCATCCCCTGATTCAACAGGTCTCAAATGACTAATTTGTGAACCTTTGGAAAACTGAGAGATTGGTGTATAAACCAAAAGGTAGGATACAGTCCAGAGGACCTACCTAGAAAAAAACCGTTGGGAGGTTGTAATAGTAATGGAATTTAAAGATCCCCCTGTATCGGCTTGGTTTTTGGATTGATTATGTTAAAACCCAGAGCTTTGTGCATCCCACTTGTGGGATGGACTTGTTGATGTGAAAAGAGAGGGCTGAACTGGGAGGAGCTGGTGACAAAAAAGAGAGGCAGAAGAACTTTTTGGAAGCAGCATCTTGGAGGCAGAGAGAGACGGAGAGGATTGCTGAGGGCCAGTTTGAATTGCCCAGGACTTTTGAGAGCTGCCATCCAGAGCTGCCAAGGACTGAGGAGACATGGCTGTTATGCTGGTACTTTGTCTGTCTGTTTTGATGTTGTTTTGCCAGATTTGTCCACTGGTGAAAGACAGTCCTGTTGTTGCAGAAGTCCTGGAACCTTGATGTTGGTTCAGAAGCCCTGAAGAAGCATTTTCTTGTATGTTTACCGAAATCCTGGAAGGGGTTTTGCTGTTTTCAGGGGTCCTAGGACTGTTCTGCAGACAGAGAATGAGTTAATGAAGACACTAGCAATGTATCTTGTGGCTTTGCTAAGCTTTGTCTCCCCAGGAACGGAGATTGCTGAGAACTTGCCTCAGGTCAAGATGAAGAAAAGACCTCTCTTTGGGTATTAAATGCTGTGCTTAAGTTTGTTGTAACTCTGGGGTAGATTCAATTATGATCCAAGGGTGGGGAACTTTTGACTTTTTTTGTGCTCTGTGATTAAATAAATGAATGTACTTTACTTATGATTGGAAACTAATCTCCATTTGAGAAGAGGGGCTTTGTGGTTGACTAAATGAATGTACAGCCTAGGGGTGGAGAAGTATTTAGAAGAGGGACTTTGTGATTGATTAAATGAATGTAATGTCCAGGGGTGGGGTAGTACTTAGAGATTATTGAATTACACTTGGTAAATGCTGTATTTTTAATTATGCTATATTTTGATTCTCTCTGTTCTTAATTTGTCACTGAATAAAATGGAGAGCACCTATACTGGTATTTTGAACCTTGGGAAGTTGCCTTTGCTTGGCATTACACAGGTCTTCCTTTGCCAATTCTTTGTAGCAGACTACCCTATTCCAAAAGTTTCAGAATGTTCACATTAATGTTGTACTTTATATCTCCTGTATATGCCTCCTAGGTATACTAATTCTGTGGTCTCCAGATTCTTCCTGATGAAGAAAAGAGGTATCCAACACAAAAATTAAGTATACTTATCATCTTTCAAGCATTAAGTGGCAAGAAGGAGGTGACAGCTGTAGGTTCCAGAGCCCAGTGGATTTGGGTGATAGCTTTCTTGGGTTCAGTTACCCTCTAGGGGGTATACCATGATAACCACTCTTTAGTGGAACACAAACTACTGCAGGTATGGACCTGAATTCTGAAATGACTCATCTGGCTGAGATATCTCCCTCTCTTTTATATTTTGGAATAAACAAACTCCATATAAGGTAACAGAAAAGACCTGAGATTCCTCTGGGGTAATGGTCTTCCTGTTATAGATCATTTCATGGGGGTGCCACTTCTAGAGTCAGGTATTTGTTGACCATGGCTTCTCATTCTTTGTTGATGGAACGCAGAGACTTTTAAGATGATTGGCTAACTGAGAGTCAGAGACAGATTCTCATCAGAGGAGCCATTTCTCTACATAGTATATAAAAATAAATTATGAAAACAACCTGGATCTTTTTTTGCTTTCTTGACTTTAAGCTCTTCCTGTTTTTCTTTTCCTTTATACCTTCTTTCAGAGTGCAGCAAAGAGTTTTGGCCTTTCCTCTCCACCTCAGAAGGAATTAATGACTACTTGCAGTAGAAACAAATGGTGAACTCAATGAGATTGAACAGGAATGGTCTGAGTTCATGAATCCCAACAGTGTTCTTGAATCTCAGCCATCTCTTTGCAGGAAGGAGAGTTTTTAATTCTCTAGGCAATCTGATCTTGGAATCTAGCCTTTTGGCCAGATAAGGAAAGATTTCCTGGCCAGCATTAGCTCAAGAGATGGTAGAAGCAGGAGGCACTGATTTTTCATGGAGAAACAGACATGTGCAAGCTTCTTTAGCCCAAATTTGAGAATTTCCAAGTTAAAGTGTTGCTGGATTAGACCTTTTATAGAGAGAGAAGGGGAAGAATTGTCTACATAATTCCTGTGTGGTGTCCTCCTTGGAGAACACAAACACTGGGTTATTACAGTTTGGGTTTGATGGGAAGGGGACTGCTCATTCAGCAGTTTCCAAAATGCCTTTCAGTTTGCCTGATAGTTTGGGGAGAATTGTACGGGACCTTGTGGGAAAGAGAGAGACTCAGGAGAACATTAGAGAGTAACCTCCTGACAAAGACATGGTAGACTCAAGATTCAGGTATGACGCACTTTTGGGACATGACTAATGTTAGAATTTATTTTATTTGACTATGGGCATTTGCTACAAGAATTTTCTTTTTCATTTTTAATGAGTGGGAAAGGAGATGAGAAAAAATAAATACATATTATTAAAAACTTACAAAGAAGGTTAGTGGATTGCCATATAGCAGACCTATCATTCTGGGGAAGCCAAGGGACTATTTGAGTGCTTTATGTATCATTGTATCTGTTCATGGCTCCTGTGAATTCTTTGGGGCTTTTGCATTTTCTGTGAGGGTGAAATGAAGATGGTTTTGTATCTGATATATATTTAAACCTTGGATTTGAAACTGGGGATCCATTTTAACAACATTTGTGGAAATCTAGACACAAACTGTACTCAGAATACATTAGATTTTCCCAAAACAACACTAGGAGAGAGACAGACAGACAGACATTTTCTTGATATTTAATGTCAGAATTGAGTCTGGTCCATATAAGCTGAGGAAGCATTCTACCTGTCCCTAAAATTACTATCAGTAAAATGACTATTGTTTGATATAATTTGTCTCCCTAAGATTTCCTTCACCTTGTCATGGAAGCATAGTGTGTTCCTTATCCAGATTTTATGTATTTTTTTCTAACTCACCTAACACATTAAGGAGGCTGTAGTCAGTAGCCTTTACTGCAAGTGGCCCCTTCTCCCATACCATATATTTCCTTTCTACTTTGGTCAGTCTGTACAATAGACAGTTTCAGAACTAAAACATAGGGGAGGAAGGTATGATGTGTGGAGGGGCAGCCACCACTGTAAGAATGGATGGAATTGTCTCCACAATTAAGTATTTATGCTGGCCTAGATGGATTAATGATTCTTGTGATCATTGACTATGCCAATGTATTACCTTGGGGACTTTTAGCAAGTCAGGAAGAGGCAGTCAGAGAATAGAATGTCTGGGGATGAAATAAAAGCAATATCTCACAGAACAAAGGAAATTCTATAGGTCTTTTTGCCAGTAAGGACACTTCTCCACAGTGGTATGGTCTCCACCTTCCCTGGCTCTGTATATAGTTCCTATAGGCCTATTTGATTATCTTGTATCTAATGTATTCTGTATCTTATATTACCTATTTATGCATTTGTTGTCTCTATTAGATTAGATAAGCTCCTTGAGGGCAGGGATTATTTCTGCTTTTTCTTTATATCTTCAGGGTTTAGGATAAGGCTTGGTACATAATAAGCACTTAATAAATTCTCATTGATTGGTTTTCAGAAACTTGTAGCACTTTAATTTCTGGTCTGTTCAATGAGTAGAGAGAGCTAGATACATATGGTGCTCTGGTGACTTAACTTACTACAGTTTCACACACTATGCATCCTTTTCAGTTAGGGATATGCTGGAGCCAGGTTGAATGGCTCAAAAGAGCTGATTGTTAAATTTTTAGTGTGAGCATTTACACCTTGGAAGTCAGTAAAGGCTAAAAATCAGAACTTGGTTTTCTATTTTGTTGATTGTCTAGACTTAAAAAAGTGTTGCAGAAAATGTTGATAATGAAGATTAAACTTAAAAGTATGTTATATGTGCATTTGCCATCCAGAAAGTTGGTTGTTAAACATTTATCAGCACACTCTGTCATTCACTAACCCAAGAGACTACTGAATGACAGTTGTCTTTGTGTATCCTTCCAATAACCTTGCTTTATTCTATTAAAAAAAAAAAGAGTGTAACCTTGAGCAAGTTACTTAATCCCTATTGCTTAAAAAAAAAAAGAGTATAACACCCCTTACTACTTGAATTCTGTCTACTTCACCCATAGTGTCAGCATGAAATAAGATGGGTGGGAATTTCAGGGGGGAATTTTTTTTGGGGGGTGGTGGTGAAGAGGGAGAAAGTACAGGTTATATCTGTAGGACTTTATTTCTCAAATGCTTGGGGCCAGGAGAATGCCTCCCAGAGATTTGTGCATGTCACTCTGAAGGATGGTAAGGTCACCTACAGAGGACTCTAATCGAGCAGAGAGGATGAGAAAAGCAAACAGTACAACTATGATTTGTAGGGAAAACAAGAGACTACATGTAGCAATATGGCCATCCATGGTATTATTATGGGACCCTAATGATTCCAGAAAGGAAGGGAGAAGATTCATTAGTCATTCCACCTGCCAGAGAGAGTTAACTCCAAAAGGCAGATAGGGCCATACCCTAAACATTCAACCACTGGGACTGAGTTCTGATGTGCCTGTGCTCAATGTTGGGAACTCGAGGGTTTGACCAGGAGTTAGAATATTACTCCCCTGGAAGTATAGGAGAGTGTACCCATTTGTGTATGGGTACAATATTATACCATTTGTTTTACTCTATTGTTATAGAGTTATAGTCTCATAGAGATAGGCTAGGGCTAGGGTTCTAGTATAGGATCTATAGTTCTAGGATCTAGTATAGGAACTCCCACGTGGGTAAACTCTTTCTACCAATGCAGGTCAACATCTTATCAACTCATTTATCTCTCATGTCCTGATTAAATGTTTTTACTATAGGATTCATGTCTCTGGCATAGTTACTAATTAAAAAATACATTAGATGGGGGTGAGCAGAGCTTAGGATATGGATTAAATAGTTATTGCTAAATTAATCATGCAAAATCTAGGAAGAGCTAAGGGGTTCCTAAATCTGAAAGTAGAATCTTAAGGCCTGGATGAATCCAAAACTGGATGACTCATAACTGAGACATTAAAGTTTGTGTAGCTAGCTAGCATTTGCATTGGCATGAATTTTTTTCATCAACTCACTTTAAAAGCCATAACTTTAAAGAAAATGACATTTTAATATCTGATTATTAAATGTCTTCTTGTTCTGTATGTGCCTAAGAATTTCTATTTATGAATCTAGAAATTTAAGTGGTTGTCCTGGCAGTATCATTCAAAAAGGTGACTGCATTCTTGGCTATGGAAAATGAGTCAGTTTATGCACAATGTATGGATGATGGCATTCTACTGTTAGGAAGCTATCTATCAAAGTAGATTTTCTGTTAGTAGATAGTTTTATGTTAATTTATATACATGATATGAAAGCTCAATTATATACTACTTCATAGTTAAAATGTATTTTTATTTTATTTTGTTCTCATGGCAAACTTTTTTAGTTTCTTAAAATCTTTGATAGATTTGGATCAGGTTTCATGTTCATGCTTTCATTGTCAGCTTGTTAAACACACACACACATGCACACACACGTGCTCATTTCTAAAAATGAAGTAACAGTTGCTTCTGACTTTCAGCTGTAACTAGATGTGCTAGCTTAAACCTAATTCTAACATCATTCTTCACATAATGTAATTTAGCTGCTATTCGAAATCCATGAGCAGACTTCCTTTTAACTGCCCTTCAACAAACTGGTATGGCTAGGATAACTTCATTTAATATAAATAGAATAACAGCTAAGATATCATGGGTCAGAAGGCCATTGGGTGAATGAGTAACTATGTCATGAATTTAACAGCTTTGTTCTGCCTTTCACTAAGAAAAATTTAAATAAAGTGAAAAAGTTAAGATGTGGATTATATTTGCTGCCTTCCCACCTAGAAGTAAATGTAGTCTTGGTTTGACCATACCCAGAAATCACTTCTTATGGGTGTGTGGTGTAAATACTCCCAACAATCCAAGATAACAGAAGTCAGAATTTAACTATATATACCTGGACTCCAGAGCAAACTATAAAGGAAAGGTAGTTTCTCTTTGATGTCCTTTCTCCCTTTTTTCAAATGCATATCATAAAACTAGGTAGGGAGAGCGCTGTAGTGGAAAGAACATAAGACTAGAAGTCAGGTAGTCTCTGTTCAGTTCCACCACCTATTGTCCATGGGACCTTGGACCAGTCCCACTAGTTTTCTTACTTGTAAAATGAGAATAAACCAGATGATCTCTTAAGGTACTGTCCCATCTAACATCCTCTGGTTCTAATTTATACTGGGGTACTGATTTAATCCTCCTTTAATTGACTAACAAATTACTCTGATGACTCCTGATAGCATGGAAATCCACTTTAAGTTCTTGAAGTCTAAGCAAATGGAGCACATCATCTGTCAGTTTTACAAAGCAGAAGAGGCTTCAGGTATTAATCCAGAGATAGGCTGACATCAGAAGACCATCCTAACTTCAAAGAAGTTCACCACTATACCTCTTCTTTACAACTTGATTAATGTTTAATGTGAAGGTATTTGTAGAACCCATATTTGATTGCATGCTGCCATGGGGGTAGGGGAGGAGAGGGAGGAGGAGAAAATTTGGAACTCAAGGGATTGTGGAATTGAATGTTGTAAACTAAAAGTAAATAAATTTATTTAAAAAAAAAAGCTCACCACAAAAATCATTAAGTGATCTCCTAAAGCATATCAAGTTTCCTGCCTCCTGGAATGGATAGGGAGTCAGGAAGACCTGGGAAATCATATTTCAGTGACAGCTAAGTGGTACAGTGAATACAGCACTGGCCCTGGAGTCAGGAGGACCTGCGTTCAAATTTGGCCTCAGACACTTAGCACTTACTAGCCATGTGACCTTGGGCAAGGCACTTAACCCCATTTACCCTGCCTCCTTCCCCCCTCCAAAAAGCAAAAAAAAAAAAATTTATAATCTTATCTCAGTCACTTACCAGTAGACTCTGGGCAAGTCCTTGTCTGCCTCTGTCTACCTCAATTTCCAAATCTATAAAATGAGATAATAATAGCACTTGTCTCCTAGAGTAATTGTGAGGATAAAATGAGATGATGTTTGTAAAGCACTTTGTGAACTTTAAAGCACTATACAAATGTTAGCTACCATTGACTTAATATCCCTTATATTACAAGATTAGGCATGGTGATCTTGAGACCACCATGACAATTTCCCCTTAAGGGAGGCTGTAGCTCGTAGAATCTATGCATGGAAAAATACTGGCATTAACATTTTTTTAAGGTTAGTGCAGTTGTGTATCCAAAAATAATATCTTTCCAACTGTTAGCTTGTTTTTTTCTCCCTGCACCTGTGTACCCCCCAAATCATGTGTTTGCCCCAAACCCTGATATGCAAAGTGGCCAGCTTCATGTGGCCACCCAAATCAGGGTATAAATATCCCACTCTCAGAAGGGCATCTTGGGGCACACTTTTCCAACTGAATATACCCATATTTCCATGTTCCTCAATGCCAACACTGCCCTTATACAAATTGTGCTCTGTTAGTGTGTGTGTGTGTGTGTGTGTGTGTGTGTGTGTGTGTCTGAGTTGCATATTAGGTCTGCTTTTCCCCTTTCTCTTTTCCTTTTTCCCTCTTCCCCATTGCTTGCCAACAAAGCTTCGTTGAACTGACTCCCATTGTTTTACGTGTTATCTCAACATCCTAACTTTTTAAAGGGTTGTTTTTCCTAATGTCCCTGGATAACCCGTAGGCCTTCGGTTAGACACAAATCGGGTACCCAGACAAGGACTTAACCTGTTGGTATATAACAGTCTATACTGGGGGAACATGGCATTGTGAGTCCTGTGGTAGAAAACAAGAATCAACAGGGTAACTTTTTGTTCTTCTGGGAGGGACTCCCTTATGTCTGAGGATTGTCACAAAACATGCTTCTAGGAATATCAGAATTTTTATGACCAGGATAAGAATTATAGGATTTTAAAGCCAGAAGGGTAATCACCTGTGAAACCCATGACCCCTTCTCCCTGAGAGAGCTGACAACCAGGCATGATGAAGAAAACATCTGTGAAGCCTAGACTATGGAGATTGAGAGCAGAGTTATAGGTACAGCAGAGGACATCCCCCTGTCAGCTGTTTTCACAACTTAGTTATATTTCTAAGTCCCCAGATTATGTGTGTGAAATCACAAAGCATAATTACACCCTTATAGGCAGTCACACCCTCATAGACATAAGTTTCATATAATCTTAGTTGCTGTCAAGCCACCAGCTGAGCTCACCGTGTGTGTGTGTGTGTGTGTGTGTGTGTGTGTGTGAGATAAACCCAGATAAACCTCTTAACCCCTTCCCTTACACATAGTTTCACCCTCTAAAATTGCATAAAAACCCATGTCTTTATCCACTGGCCACCAATCTCAGCCAGACCAGATCAGCCAGTTTGGTCACTGAGGCTGACTCATTAGGGGGATGGGAAAAGCCCACCTGACTTAGTCCAAGGGGAGCAATGATCTGGTCTTGTTGGTAGCCTTAATGGCGTGATCCCATACCCTTGCCATCCACTTGGTGACTTTTCCTTCTGAGGGGCAAACCCCACCCAGGGGAAGCAGTGACTCACTTTGCTGGAAGCTTGGCAGGGTCTTTCTGTAACCATGTAGATGCAGAGAGCTCAGAGAGGTTTTGCCAACACCATACCTGGTCTTAGGCATTTACACCTGCCATTTCAATAAATATACATTGTGTGTTGAGCATCTCTCTCAACTGAACCCAAGTTGTTCACAGTACTGATACATCATGCTGGACACATTTAATCTAAGGGTTCTTAACCTTAAGTCTGTGGTCCCCCAAAGGGCTCCATGGGTAGATTTCAGAGAGTCTATAAACTTAGATGGAAAAAAATTACATCTTTATTTTTACTAATCTCTAAACTAAAATTTAACATTTCCTTCCATTATGAATATGAACAACAAAACATTATTCTATAAATGGGTCCATAAGCTGAAAGTCAAAGGGGTCCATGATGCAAAAATATGGTTAAGAATCCCTCATCTAGTCCAATCTATTGGGTTTATTAGAAGGAGATGCTTTTTTTTTGCTTTTTGGAGGCAATTTGGGGTTAAGTGACTTGCCCAAGGTCACTCGGCTAGTTTTTGTGTTAAGTGACTGAGGCCGGATTTGAACTCAGGTCCTCCTGACTTCAGGGCTGGTGCTCTACTCACTGTGCCACCTATCCACCCCTAGAAGGAGATGCTTAAAACAAAAGCATGAACTGCATAGTATGGAATTTTAGGAATGGTGGTAGGTGAGTTATAGAAATAGTTCAAAATGCCTTTCAGGTCATACCCCCAAGCTTGCTATGAGCATGGCTAGGCTCTTATATCCAGAGGTGACATCTTAGTAAGATTTTTAAGAACTAGACAAGGGAATATTTGTGTAAGCAAGAGCTCTACAATGGATCCTGAAAGTATCTTCTCCAGAAGGAGATTTTCCTACAGCATTTTCTTTGGATCTTCCCTTTATCTCCAAAGTCTGTACCTTTTATTATACTGATATGCATGTTGCATCCTCCCTTCTACGAACTCAGTGTGATGTATTTGACACATTATCTATATATGTATGTGTATGCATGTATGTTATATTCCCTTCTTACTCCTCAGTATATAATTAGCCATTTCAAAAATATATTCCCATTGCCTAGTACAGTGCCTTGTATACATTTGGTATCTAATAAATATTTGCTAAATAAAAGACTAAATATTATAGATATCAGAATTAAACGGGGGAGGATCCTTTTGTCTTGGACTTTATCGTCAGACAGCTGCTTTTCTTCAAGTCTGAAACTTTTGGGAAAGACTAGGTAATGGAAAGGACATTGCTGCTTCAGATCATAAAACCAAAGGGCATGAAAAGACTTTCAGTTATTGCCCTGCTTCTAGGAAGCATGCCATGTATTTCCATGTGAGTAGGCCCACAGATCACATATGCAGCAGCAGCTTTACCTCATTTCCCTAGTTACTTTTATTTATTTCTCTCTGCTAATACTTTTATTTTGGCTAAATTTTGTTATTTATTTTGTCTTTCTCCACCCACCCACTTACCATGAGTTGTCAATCATGATCTCATATAGTGAGTTGACATATTTGATTAACTGCTCCAACACTGTAATTTCACATAATTTTGGTGAAAATTCATTATTTTTCCTGTTGTAAGGGAGACTTTTTAGGGAAATCTCTGTCCAGTCTGATGAATTCTCCCCATCCACATGATGGGATTACGGGTATGGACCTTACAATTTAGCTCATGTCTATGTTTTCCCAAATGTGGGTAAAAAGTAAGACAACTTTTATTTTGCTTCATGGAAATATTGATGCAAAGGATTTACAAGTGTCCATAAGTAGATATCGAAACAGAACACTCAAAAAGTCCATTATCTCCCCCTCAAGAAGTAACTGAAATTGGGGTTTCCAGAAGGGCAACACCTCTGGCTTTTTTTTTTATTCTTCTTTGTGCATTTGAACATTTGTACTTGTTAATAGTTGCCAACATAACCTGGGGCTCACACCTAATATTTGTCTAAGACTCTCTTCATTGACTGAGAGAAGACTTACTTGATACTTCATGCCTTATCCACTTTTTTGTCTAAGGACATTAGGAAAGCCCCCTCTTATTCTAGAAGATCTAATCTCAGAATTCTCCAATTTGGTCTAAGAGGGCACACACTTATCTGGTTCTTTTATGTGTGTCAGCAGAAAATCTCTCAGTTGAAAAACAATTGTGAACAAATTTGGAACTCTGATCAACACAATGATGATCCATGAGCCCAGAAGAATGAAGATAAAACATGCCATTCACCTCCAAATAAAACGCAGAGAAATACTTTTTCAGACATTGCCAATGTTGAAATTTGTTTTGCTAGATTCTGTAGATATTTAATGAGGTATTTGTCTTTTGGATTTTTTTTTTTATTTGCTAAATTGGGAAGGGGTAGTAGGAGAGACAGAAAAATTGAAAAATGCTTGTGACTTGAAAGAAAAAAGAAAATCTCTCAGTCCCCCAGTTATAACTATCCCTTGAGCTACTCAGGAAATCTCCCTTTCTGGCTAGAAGCCTAAATTCCAGGATTCAAGAACAGTGACTACAACTACCCTTCCAGGCAGTATGCAGGCACATGTCTTACTAATTCTGCCACGTGCTTCTGCTGCAAATCACCACTAACTGCTCCTGGGAGGAGAAAGTGGAGCATTGACATACGTTTCTCCTCCCCACCACTAAACACTGGTCCATTCTACTGTGCTCCAAACTGAAATAGGTGAGAGAAGGAAGGAGAGAAAAAGGAGTGAGTATAAGAGAGAGGAGAGAAGAACCCTCAAACTGAGCTGTTTTCATAGCTTGATTTTCTATACTACAGAAAGGGGGTAGGTTTTTAGATCCATTTCCCTCAGTCAATCATTTTGAGGTTTCCTGTTTCCTATCTGTAAGGTTTAAGGGCATACCTGTACTCTGAGGAGAAGAGAGCTTTGCCCCTAAAAGCTCTTGCCTTATTACCTCTTACCAATGTTACCTTGAAGTTGCTTACTAAGTAGGCTTTCCAATTTCCCTCTTTAGTTATTTGGTTATTTATTATTATTGTTTTTATATCTTTTTTTTTGAGGGGGGAAGGCAAGGCAATTGGGGTTAAGTGACTTTCCAAAGGTCACATGGCTAGTAAGTGTGTCAAGTGTATGAGGGCAAATTTGAACTCAGGTCCTCCTGACTCCAGGGCCAGTGCTCTATTGACTGCACCACTTGGTTATTTATTATAACCAATTGACTATCAGTCCTCTCACCCTTTCCCTACCCTTTATGGAACATCTTTGTACTTTAAGTATCCTGTCCTTGACCCTTACTGGGCAATTCTCTTAGATTCTTATACCTCTGTTTCTTCATCTTTAAAATGGGGATAATAATATTTCTAAAACTAACTTCACAGGATTGTCAGGAAAATACTTTTTAAACTTTAAAATGTTATTATATATGTTATCATTGTTGTTTTTATTATCTTCTAATATGAGTAATGTCTCATTATTTATATCATATGCTTTTGCTTATGCTTGCTTGTATTAATTTAGCTTCCTAATGACTTTGTGATGTCAATTCCTGAATATTATAGGTAGTAATGGAAAAGGTTGACTGGCTGATTAATCCTGGGCTTCACAGGGTGTCTGCATCGTGGTGGGGAATTCATTATGAATCTATGGTCTACCAGGTCTACCTGTGGCCTTGAGACCATATGTGGCCCTCTAGGTCCTCAAGTGACTGAATTCAAACTTCACAGAACAAATTCCCTCATAAAAAGATTTGTTCTATAAAACTTGGACTCAATTGAAAGGCCTCACCCAAGGACCTTAGCCTTGTTGGTTCAGGAACTCAATTATATTTGTGCAATAACAAAACTCACCAGAATCTAATTATTTTTCATTAAAGTCCCTCCTCAGGTATCTCATTATGGCATGGAGGTGACACAAGTTTCTCAAAAGGCCAGTTCTATCAAAGCTCCAAAGGTACTGAGTACTGACTGGGCTATCGGTGAATTTTATTTCCCTGATCATTGGCCACCAATGAATGAATTTTAATTTTTTTTTTGCTACAGAAACTCATGAAACAAACAAACTATAATGTTACTTTCAGTCCTGTGCATCCTCTTTCGATTCGGCAATGGCATTAACAGTAACTACCAACATATTTGGCTGTTTTCCATAGCTCAAGTATTCTTAAACTTCTTTGTGTCACAGTCCTTTGGCAATCTGGTGAAGCCTATAACCTCCTCAGAAGAATGTTTTTAAATGTATAAAATAAAATACAAAGGATCACAAAGGAAACCATTTTATGAAATACAGCTATTAAAGTATTAAAATTCCTAAATTTATGGACCTCAAATTAAAAGCCCTTGCTATAGGAAATCTTTATGAGAATCATCTAAAAATGAATCAAAAGTGTCATTGATTAAAATATGAGAAAGAAACAAACAGGCTTATGCAGACAACTTTCTATAGCAGAACACATATTTGCAGAATATAATAGAATATAATAACAGAATTTAGAGATTTTAATACCATTATGCTTATTGCTTCTTGATTTAAAAACATATTCTTTAGGAAAATATGCTGAGGGAATTGAGTGAACCACATTGACTCCATCTTGTGACTCAATTCTGGCTCTAGCTCAGTTCCCTTTTTATTCAACTGTGGGTCTAGTCCAATTTCTGTCTCGTGAGAAAACATTATTCAATTATGGAAATTGTGAGAAAACTTTATTGCATTGTTTGAACCCAGCCCTGCATGGCTGGGAAGCCAAAGATTGATTCAAGGAGTTTTTCACAGTTATACATCTCAAGCAACCCATATGTTTTGTCTGAAAACTGGCCTCATACTCTTCAATCAGTTACTTTTTCCTTGATTCTTTGATTGAATTCAGACACTTGAAGGAGGAGTAGGACACCTTTTTCTGATTTCAGGGAATTGCACCTGTTTGCTCTCCCCCTCCCAACTTGGAAAGCCCCTAATCTTTCTTCCAATTAGAAATCAGATTTCCTAATCTTGTATCCTGGTTTATATCTTGCTAATTTTTTTTTAATGAATAAAAATATGCATCCTCCTGTATTTGGGGTCCAATGTCAAGCTGAGGAGGCCTGGTCCCGATTTGTTATGCAATTGGTATGTATTACTTAATAAATCAATACACTCAGAAGATTGAACCCTTGTTCCTCAGTTATTTCAGATTTCATTCTTTACAATGCATCCTTTAAAACTATCTTCAAATAAGTTGCCTACCAAGCATATGTCAAAATTGTACATGATTATAGGATGGATGAGATGATTTTGTTCAACAATCTACTTGAGTATTAATTTCAAAGAGAGACAACATACTGGATAGAGAGTTAGCCTGGGAGTCAGAAAAACCTGTTTAAATCTTGTAAATTAAATTAAATAAATTAATAAAAAAAATAATTTAAATCTGCAACATGGTAGTTGTGTGCCTATAGGTAGCCCCAAGCAATTTTAAGACTATAAGGAGTTGCCAACCTGCATTGGTGGAGTGATTTTCTATGATAGAAAGTTCTTTTCACCAATTAGCATCCTCTCCAGGTGACATTAACATCCTGCAGAGTCAGAAACACAAATCTCAAATCTTTGGGAGATATTCTTCTGGCCACAAGCACTTGAGAAATGAAGTTTTATGGATATACCCTGTACTTTCTCCCTCTTCATCCTCCTCTCCCAAATTTTTTCCCCTGAAATTCCCACTCATCTTATTTTGTACTGACACTACAGATGAGGTAGACAGAATTCAAGTAGTAAGGGAGAGCTATACTCTTTTTTTTTTTAAGCAATCGGGGTTAAGTAACTTGCTCAAGGGTACAGTTATTTCTGGGTGTGGTGCTGAGTATCTGAGCCCAGATTTGATCCAGGTCATCCCAACACTGGAGCCGGTGCTCTTACTCTCTGAGCCACCTGGCCGCCCCGAGCTATACTCTTTAAAAAAAAATAAAGCAAGGTTTATTGGAAGGATCTCTAAAGACAACTGTCATTTAGTAATCTTTTGGATTAGTAGATGACAGAATGTGCTGATAAATGTTTAACAACCAGATGTCAACTGAATAACAAGTTGACCACATGAAAAGAGCAAGAGAGGAAAATATGTTTAGTTAAAGTATTCAACCACTTCATGGGAGGTATCTAAATAAATTAATTCCTTAGTGACAATGAAACATTTGAAGCATTGCAATTTACAAATGATCTTCTCTGCCAGAACTAGCTGTGAAAATGGCAGCATGAAAAAGCCTGAAACTTAGGACAGTGCTCCCCTATTTAGGTGAACAGAGCCCAACTATAACATAAATTTAAAGTTAAGAAGTACGCTAGAAAAATCAGCAAACAACAAAAAAAGAAACTGACCATAAAAAGTAACTACAGTTGATGAGGTACAGGCTCTGGGAAACCCCTTGAACTCTGATTGAATCTTCCCATTTGATGAGGCATTTACCTGAGGCCATAAGCCTTTCATTATAGCTAGGCCCAAATCTCTTACTTTTACTAGTCTAGCCCTCCATTGTCCATCTACTTCCCACCCTTGATCCTATCAAAATATCTATACCCAAATCTGTTACCCTTAAACTAGCCTAGCCCTGCATTGTCTGTCATCTCCAGGTAGTCTTCAGCTCTTTGCCACCCTTAATCTCATTACTGGAGTGTGACCTCATTTGACTTCTCCTCCGGACTCTTCCCAAGTTCTTCCCCTAGACAACCCCTAGAACCCTCCCACAATCTTTCTGTATATAAACTCCATCTTGCCTCCATGAGGTGGCTGAGAATTATCTAGCAGACTGTCAAATTATTCTGGCCTGCTTGTCAATCAATATAAAATACACATATACTTAGGCTCCTTAAGAGTCTACTTATTAAGGTGAATCTTTAATAAACTTTGCTTTACTTTGGCTGAGAGAAGATTTGAGTTGAATTCATTCAGCAGGACCTGGCAAGTTGATATTTTCAGGTCTTGAGCACCCCTAACCTAAACCTGAAACCTCAACACAGTGACAAAGAAGAAGAAGACACAAACTAGGGAAAAAAATGATGTGAAAACAGCTATAAGCAAAACCACAGAGAAAATTACCCAATATCTTAGAACCAGATGACAAAATAGAAATGAAAAAAATTCACCGATACATCCTGAAAGAGATCCCAAAATAAAAACTCCCAGGAATATTACAGCTAATTCCAGAGCTCCTGAGTCAAGGAGAAAATACTATAATACAAGCATCAGAAAGAAAATTCAAATATCATGGATCCATAAGGATAACATAGGATTTAGCAGCTTCTACATTAAAGGATTGGAATAGCTTGGAATAAGATATTCTGGAGAGCAAAGGAGCAAGGATTACAACCAAAAATCATCTACTCATTAAAATTAAGTCCTTTGGGGAGAAAACGGATATTAAATGAAATTAAGAACTTTCAAACATTCCCAATGAAAAGACCAGAGCTGAATAGAAAATTTGACTTTCAAATACAAGACTTGAGAGAAGCATAATAAGGTAAACAGTAAAAAAATCATAAAGGATTCAATAAGGTTAAACTGTTTATATTTCTACATGGGAAAATGATACTTGTAACTCCTAAGAACTTTATCATTATTAGGGCAGTTAGAAGGGACATACATAGAAAGAATTTTTACAGTGGAGGGGAAGAGGGGGGAAGTGAGGGATAGCACTTGAACCTTACTTTCATCAGAATTGGCTCAAAGAGGGAATAATATACCTACTCAGTTGGGTAGAGAAATCTATCTTATCCTACAGGTAAGTAGGAAGGGAAGGGGATAAGAGAAAGGATGTGACAGATAGAAGGGAGGGCAGATTGGGGGAGGTAGTTGTCAGAAGAGAATCACTTTTGAGGAAGGACAGGGTGAAAGGAGAGAGAAAGAGGAGGAAAATAAGATGGAGGGAAATAGAATTAGCAATCATAACTGTGAAAAATATTTTATAGTAAATTTCTCTGAGAATCTCATTTCTCAAGTATATGGAGAACTGGGTCAAATTCATAAAAATTAAGACATTCCCTAATTGATAAAAGGTCAAATGATGTAAGTAGACAGTTTAAAGATGAAATAATCAAAGCTATCTATAGTCATATAAAAATACTCTAAATAACTATTGATTAGAGAAATGCAAATTAAGGTTTTATCTCATACCTGTCAGATTGGCTAATAGGACAGAAAAGAAAAATAACAAATACTGGAGGGGATATAGGAAAATTGAGACACTAAAGCATTATTGGTGGAATTGTGAACTGATCCAATCATTCTGGAGAGCAATTTGAAAT
The DNA here is from genome assembly GCF_028583685.1 of Petaurus breviceps papuanus. Lineage (NCBI taxonomy): Eukaryota > Metazoa > Chordata > Mammalia > Diprotodontia > Petauridae > Petaurus > Petaurus breviceps. The sequence continues at coordinate 26,223,695 of NW_027186296.1, forward strand.
TATACCCAAAGGGCTTTAAAACTTTGCATACCCTTTAACCCAGTAATACCACTAGTAGGCCTGTATCCCAAAGACAAAAAACAAAAAGGAAAAGGACCTAGAAATACAAAAATATTTGTAACAGTTCTTTTTATGGTGACAAAAAATTGGAAATTAAGGGATTGCCCATAAGTTGGGGAATTGCTGAACAAGTGGTATATGACTGTGATGGAATATTATTGTACTATAAGAAGTGATGAGCAAGTTGCTTTCAGAAAAAACTTGGAAAGACATATATGAACTGATTCAAAGTGAGCAGATCCAAAATAGTATACACAGTAATAGCAATATTGTACTATGATCAACTGACTCTGATTGATTAATAAGTAATTAGAGAAAATGAATATTATAATGAGAGGTGGACCTATTCTAATGAGGGGCTAGGGGATGTGACTTGGATTATGTTACTCTAGGACAAAAAGAGACTATCTCAAACCAGATCATGCCCAGCCTTTGGCAATCTAGACAAAGGATATACCTCCATCCTCACCACACCCAAGCCTGAGTGGAACACAGTGGGCTTGAATTCACCTTAGATTAAATTCTTTGCAAAGCTCTCTAGTTGAGTGGGTTTTCCCACCCAGGATTGAAAACCACTTACCCTGGGGATTTGGGCAATTTTCTTCATCAACAATGTCATTCAGTGCCTGAAAAATTTAGTGATTTCTGAAAAAAGGCTGGTTCTAATTAAATAATTGATTATTATTATAAGAGAAAAATACTAATTTCTCTCATTACATTCCTATATGGGAAGACCATACATGTAACTCCTAACAACTTTATCATTATCAGAGCAGTTTAAAATGTAAAGGTCAGGGAAACAAAATATTGAGGCCTAGGGTTCTATAAAATGCTGAGATATAAGGTTTAGGGGTGCTCGAGACCCCAAAATACCAACATGCCAGGTACTGAATGAATCCAACTCAAGTCTTCTCTCATCCAAAGAAAAGCAAAATTTATTTTTTTTGATTAAACTTTAATTTATTAATTTGTTTGTTTCCTTTTAGTTTACAGGATTCAATTCCACAATTCCCTGAATTTCACATTTTGTCCCCCTCCCTCCCCTCCCCGCCATGGCGGCTTATTATCAAGTATAGGATCTGTAAATACTTTCACATTATACAATGGTCAGGTTATAAGGATGGATTGTACCAGCTGGAATGAAAAATGGTAAAGAGGACATAAAATCAAATAAGAGAACGAAAAAGATCAGGTATTTTGCTTCCACCTGGATATAAATTTAGTTCTTTCTAGTTCTTTCTCTGGATGCACGTTTTTCTCTCCATCATGCGTCTTTTGGGATTGACTTATATCCCTGCATTGTTGAGAGGAGTCCAGTCTATCAAAGTTGGTCATCACACATATGTTGTGTCTGTAATTGTGTACAAATTCCTCCTGGTTCTACTCTTCTCACTCAGCATCAGTTCTTTTAAGCCACTCCAGGTAAATATGAAGACCGCCTGCTCCCCGTTTCTTATAGCGCAATAGTATTCCGTAACGTGCATATACCACAACTTGTTCAGCCATTCCCCAATTGATGGGCACCCCCTTAATTTAAAAGCAAAATTTATTAAAGATTGGCCATAATGGGTACACTCTTAAGTGATGAGGGATAGCTCCCAATAGCTTCAGCAGGAACTCCGATCTTACCTAAGACCAGAAAACCTGCAATAGCGTCTGGAAAGAATTCAAGGTCTCAGGTTTAATTGGAGTGAGAGGTATAGAAGTTTATTGTTAAGCTTCTATGAGAAGCGGGCAAGAGTCCTTTAGGGGACCTGCAAGTGAGAGGGGTACAGGCTTTTACTTTTAAAGGGTAGGGCTGCCATTGTCAGGGCTGACTGGATGGAGGGAAGGGACCTCAGTGCATAGATAAAGATTAGAGCTGACTGAGAGGAACTTGTGACTTTAGTGCATAGATAGTTTAGATTCGATTTGGGCCAGACAGGAGGAGACCTGAGGCAAGGACAAAGGAGTATTTGGGCCAGACCTGAGGAGACATGAAGAGATTAAGTAAGAACAAAGGAGTCACAAGTTATTGCCTAGGCCCGAGTTTGGACAGGAGGAAGGGGCAGAGTTTGAGGCTGGGAAGGGGATTTTACAAATAAATTGCTATTACAATTTTACAATACAAATTGCAGTTACAATTGTACAAACTGGTTTTACAAATTGATTTAGACCCCAGGTACCCCATCATTAAGGAGCCTCAGTATCTAGGACACTTGCATTGGATAAGTGGGCCAGAATAATTTAACACAGTGAGTCTGCACTAGATAATTCTCTGGTGTTTTTTTTTTTTTCAGAGGCAAGACGGGGTCTTATCTACAGTAAGTTTGTGGGAGGAATTTAGAGGTGGTCTAGAGGAGGACTTTGTTGGGGGTCTTCAGGAGTCAAATGAGGTCAGACTCCAGTAATGAGATTAAGGTTAGGAAGTACCTGGAGGCTGCCTGGAGATGAAAGACAATGGGAGGCTAGGCTAGTTTAAGAGTATATAGATATTTTGGGAGGATCAAGGGTGGAAATTTGTTGGACAATGGAGGGCTTGGTTAGTAAGGGAGATTTGGGCGGAACTGTAATGAAAGGCTTATGGCCTCAGGTAAATACCTCATCAAATGGGAAGATTCTGAGCACAAGGGGGTTCCCAGAGCCTGTACCTCATCAAAAGGAATTTACATAGACAGAGGGCTTGGGTGTGAGTTGCTTATATTGGAATGATCTCTAAAAACAATGAAGGGATGAGAAAGAGGGATGCACAGGGAGGAGGGGGAAGGGAGAGGCAGAATAGGGAAAATTTTCTCACAAAAGAGGTGTGTAAAGAACTTTTACAATGGAAAGGGGAAATAGTGAGGGGTAGCCGGCAATACTTGAGCCTTGGCTGTCTCTCAAATTGGTTAAAAAAAGGGAAGAATATACACACATACACACACAGTTGTATATACAAATGTAATTTAACCAAATAGGGAGATAGGAAGGGAAGGGGATAAGAGAAAAGGGGGCTGGGGAGGATTATGAAAGGACAAGTAGATTTCCCCATTCATTTTAGCCATCCAGTCTCTGAATTTTCTGACACAATTCAGCAGGCCTTGTCACAGGCAGCTGCCTGAGGCTTCTGGCTCAGCCCAGCCCACCTAGATACCCAACTGTCCTTTCACAGTCCTCTTGACCCACCCAGACCACTTAACTCCTTTCACTGCATCTGGTCCACCCCAGGTTATTTACCACTCCTTAATCCCATCATATCTTCTCCCTCCCCCCCCTTTTAAAAATTGGGTATTTTCACCTTAGCCTATAGTTAAGAGGAAGTTGCAGCTAAAACAATTTGGCTTTTATTTATGAACACTGTATATTTGGGTTATTTTTAATGCTAAAACTGGTAATTGATTACTGTGTTTGTGGAAAGGAGTGGATGAGGTGAAAGCCTTATCCATGTGGGTTCTGCCCATTCAGAGCAGTCCTCAGGGCTAGTAAAAGGCACAGCCTACAGCAGTTCTAAAGGTAGAGAGGGTGGATAGGAAGTCCCTTCTTTGGGTTCCCTGTCAATCCTCCTTACTTTCTAAACTTGTCAAAGAGCTTGTTTGATTATGGATAATAAACTTGGCTTGCTGAGAATTTGCCAAGTATATAGAAATGATTTCTAATGGTTGGATTTTACACTAGCACAAATTTAAATTTGAGATATAAGTCCTGCTAAATTTTTCCCCAACCTAAGATTAGTGAAACTTGCTGTTTGAGGTAAAAGCTCATGGGACTGTAACTGATTACATTTTGAGTTGTTGAATGGATCCATCAGTTGAGGTGGTGAGGTGGTACAGTGGATAGAGTGCTGGCCCTGGAGTCAGGAGGACCTGAGTTCAAAATCTGGCCTCAGACACTTAACACTTATTAGCCATGTGACTTTGGGCAAGTCACTTAACTCCAATTGCCCTGCCTTCCCCCCTCCAAAAAGCAAAAAGAAAAGTGGATATATTTGGCCTAGTCATTACTTAAAGGAATTGGAATCAGAGTGTAAACTTGAGAAAGTAACAAGATCAGAGAATATGTTATGTCAAATGTGAATTATTCTAATAGGACTCTTGCTTTCTTTCTTTGTTTTCCCCCATTCTGACATCCCTTTTACTTCTCCCTATATTTGGGTCCTACATATTGAACTCACTTGTCAGATTTGTGTCTTCCAGACTACAGTGATATTAAATTAAAGTTGATAGCATACAGTGGGTATCAGCCCATGTACCCCCCCATCTTTCCCTAGATACAACCTCCTGTCCAGGGTCCCCTTGAGGCAGGGACAGCTGTACCTTGCCAACAGGAAGCAGTTTCAGAAGCTGAGACCCTTCAACTCCAAAAGATTTTGGGTACCAGTTTTTTTGGGGGGGGAATGATGGGGTGATGGGACCTGGACCCAGAATTTTCCTGCACATTTCAGCAGCCCAAATCACTGGAAACTCTCCTGTAGAATACAGTCCATCCTAGCCCACCTAGATATTCAGCAGTTCTTTCACAGTCTTTTTAACCCCTCCCCCAGACCACTTAACTCCTTTCACTCTCTGCAGGAACCTTGTCCACCCCAGGCTATTTTCCACTTCTTCCTCTCTTTTTTGGTCTTTGTTAATTTGTTTACTTTTAGTTTACAAGATTCATTACCAAAATTCCTTGAGTTTTAAATTTTCTCTCCCCCCCCCCATCCCATGGCGACATACAATCAAGTATACCGTGTTTCCCCGATAATAAGACACTGTCTTATTAATTTTTTGGACAGAAAAACACCAGAGGGCTTATTTTCAGGGGAGGGCTTATTTTAATGAACATTGACAGCAATTTTAATAAACAGGTAAATGTGAACAAAAAAATGTACCTTTATTCAATAAGCAAATCACTGGGGAAGAACAGGATGACGAGCTCACTGCTGCAGCTCTGATTGGATGCAGCTCTGAGCGAGTGGTTTCACGGGGGAGGGGGGGGCAGTGCATACAGAGGGTACTGTAATGTAGCTTGTAGCGCAGGGCATCACCTTCACTACAGTAGCAATCTCAATAGGGCTTATTTTCGGGGGAGGGCTTATTTTAGAGGAATCTTACACAGTAAGGGGAGGGCTTATTTTCGGGATAGGTCTTATTATCGGGGAAACACGGTAGTATCTACAAATATTTTCACATTAGGCATTAGTCAGGTTATAAAGGATTGTAACAGATGGAATGAAGAATGGGAAAGAGGAAACAAAACCAAACAAGAAGATGAAAAAGGGCAGGTAGTTTGCTTCAATCTGGGTTCAATGGAAGTTCTTTCTCTGGATGTAAACATCTCTCTCCATCATGAGTCTTTTGGGTTTGACTTATGTCTGTGGATTGCTGAGAAGAGTCCAGTTTATCAAAGTTGGTTGTCACACGTACGTTGTGTCTATAATTGTGTACAAATTCCTCCTGGCTCTATTCTTCTCAGTCACCCCCTTAATTTCCAATTCTTTGCTACCACAAAAAGAGCTGCTATAAATATTTTTGTACATATGGGTCTTTTTCCCATTTCTATGATCTCTTTGGGATACAACCCTAGAAGTGGTATTGCTGGGTCAAAGAGTATGAAATTATTTATAGCCCTTTGGGTATAATTCCAGATTGCTTTCCAGAATGGTTGGATTATAAAGCAGCAGTCATCAAAACTACTTGGTACTGGCTGAGGAATAGAGTAGTGGATCAATAGATTAGGCACAGGAGATTCAGCAGTCATTGACTATAGTAATCTATTGTTTGATAAACCCAGAGACCCCAGTTTTTGGGATAAGAACTCACTATTTGACAAAAAACTACTGGGAAAACTGGAATATAGTATGGCAGAAACTGGGCATAGACCATTACCTAACACCATATACCAAAATCAAGTCTAAATGGGTGCATGATCTAGGTATAAAGGTTGATAATGTAAGCAATGTTGGAAAACAAGGAATAGGTCACCTATCAGCCTTGTGGAGAGGGAAAGACTTTATGACCAAACAAGAAGTAGAGAGCATTATAAAATGCAAAATGGATAATTTTGATTACATTAAATTGAAAAGCTTCTGTACAAACAAAGCCAATGTAACCAAGATTGAGAGGGAGGTAGGAAATTGGGAAAGAATTTTTACAACTTATATCTCTGATAAAGGACTAATTTCTAAAATATACAGAGAATTGAGCCAGATTTATATAATAATATATAACATGTTATATAATAAGTCATTCCAAGGTTGATAAATGGTCAAAGGATATGAACAGGCAGTTTTCAGAGAAAGAAATTAAAGATATCTATAAGCACATGAAGAAATGCTCTAAATCACTATTGATTAGAGAAATGCAAATCAAAACAACTTTGAGGTACCACATCTCACCACTCAGATTGGCTAAGATGACAAAACAGGAAAATGACAAATGCTGGAGAGGATGTGGACAAATTAGAACACTAATGCATTGCTGGTGGAGTTGTGAACTATTTTCTACTTCTTAATCCCATCCAGATCTTCTCACTGTCTTTTTTTGTATATAAATATCAATCTCAGCTCCATTTAGGAATGTAGCTCCCTCCTCCTATTGGCATTAGGATATCCTTTACCACTTTGACTGCAAGAAGGTTTGAGTGCTTCTCAGGCAGACCCACCTGTGTCCTGACATTTCATGAGCAACCCCAAAACGAAGCATTGGGGGGGGGGGGAGAGAGAGAGAGAGAGAGAGAGAGAGAGAGAGTGCAATATGTTCATTAGAGACACTTGAAACAGAAAGACACACACACAAAGTTAAATTAAAGGGCTGAAGTAGAATCTAATATGCTTCAGCTGAAGTAAAAAAGACAGGGGCACTAATCATGATCTTAGACAAAGAAAACCAAAAATAGACCTAATTAAAAGAGATAAAGAAACTATGCTAAAAGATACCATAGACAAAGAGGTAATATAAATTTTTTTTTTACAGCAAGCTTCTCTGAAAAAGGCCTCATTTCTCAAATATGTAACCCAGCAATACCACTACTTGATCTGTATCCCAAAAAGATGGGGAAAAAAAGGGAAAAGGACCTATAAATGCAAAAATATAGCAACTCTTTTTTTGGTGGCAAAGAATTGGAAATTGAAGGAATCCTTATCAGTTGGGAAATGGCTAAACAATTTGTGGGCATATGATTGTGATGGAGTACTATTGTGCTGTGGGAAATGATGGGGTAGTTTCAGAAAAATATGGCAAGATCTTTTTGAACTGATGAAAAGTGAAGTGAGAAGAACCGAGAGATCATTGTGTATGGTAATAACAATGTTGTAATGATGATCAACTGTGAAAGACTTGGCTCCTCTAATCAATACAATGATCTAAGACAATTCCAGATGGAAAAAGTGCTATCCACTTCCAGAGAACTGATGAACTCTGAATTCAAATTGAAGCATAATTTTCTCACTTTATTTTTCTTGTTTTTTTGGAAACATGGGTAATATGCTTTGCATGATTTCAGATGTAAAATTAACATCATATCGCTTACCTTCTTAGTGGGTGGGGTAGGGTGTTCGAGGGAGGGAGAGACTTTTGACCTCAAAATTTAAAAAGAAAAAAATGTTTAAAATAAGCTATAAGTTGATATGGTTAAAAAAAATGTCTCTTCCATTGATGGAAACAAATCAAAAAATAAACACAACCCACCAGTCTTTGTCAATGTCCATACTTAATGAAACAAAACACAAATTGTAATGTTTTTCTGGAGAATCTACTTGTTTTTGTGGAGCGCAACATTAAAACAAAGGAACTGAATTCTACACCATCTTCAAACTTCTGAGCAGTCAGGCACTCAATCAAAAACCTTTTATTAAGCACTTACTATGTACAAAGCACTATAATAAGCACTGGGAATACAAATGTAATAGGGAACTGGCCAATGGGTGTCCCATCGTTCCAGCTTGTTTTCCTGTTTTGCCTGCTACAATCCCTTACATAAAGGCAGTAAACCTGCTTCCAGGCATGCATAGTAGAAAGGCCCTGCTTCCTGACTTAGAACATGCATGGGTTTTTTGTGACTATTTTTTGTCTCCTTACTGCTCTGAGAGGGAAGGCTTTAGGATTGGCTACTGAGCCAGCACTGAATGAGCATACAAAAGATTCCCAACGGGGTAACTCAACTTCTTTCTCTCTCTCCTTGGCTGCATTCCAATGAGGAGGATGAAATGCTGCAAGCCTCCCAGACCAGGTGGGGGGTGGTGGGAAAGAAAGGCCTCAGGCCTTTATCTCCCCACCCACCCTTCATCCAGCAAGCAGATGGCATTGCTATGGCTTTGGTGTCTTTTGTATTTATTCTTTCCTGCTCTTAGGTGGAGGAATATTGGAGATTTCTATGACCTTGTGAGCTCTAAAGGATTGGAAGAGTGAGCTGGCTACCAGAGGTCCAGGAATTGAGTCTGTACCAGAGTTTATTGTCAGCTGAGCTGGATAAGGTGCCAGCATACCTAGAGAAATGACCTGCTTGACCAAGCCTCCACATGGGGGATTGAAGTAGGCAAAGCTCTGTGCATGTTTGAAGGAAAGGACTCTCCAGTGACATTATAGTTACAGGCCAGTACTCTGTTACATTCTTCTGTTTAAAAATTTGCCATCCTTGGCAAATCAACCTCTGAGGTCGGAGGAAGGAAAGTATTGTCCTTACTCTTCCTCAGTGACATACAGGAAAGAGATTTACAGCACTCAACATGGCATATATCTCAGAGAGTCTTACAGGTAAGGTGAAAAATCATAATTACCCCCCTATCTGCAGTTATATAGACTCAAAAAAGAACATTATGTGGTTTATCAGAGATTACTATTTGCTTAGCTTGGTCTTGAAAATGGCCTTCTCCAAAAGATAAAGGCAAAGAAAATCCATTTTCCTATGTCAGAAGGGTAGCTTCAGACCACAAGGAACTCTACCTAAATGTATTTAGGATCTGAGGAAAACTGGAAATCACCTCCTTTAGCTGAAGGTGAGAAACCAAATTGATTTAGTTTATTGCTTACAAACTAACTATGGGTAGGTGTGGGGCTGGGGCACTTCACCATTTCTCTCTTCCACTAATATCTACTGCCTCCTACCCTGCCCCCCTGCTATGGTTCTATACTCAGAGTGGGTTTAATGCTGTAAAAATTTTTTGGTCCCTAAAATAAAATCAGGCACTCTACTCCAGTCTGAAGCACATGGGAAAAACAAGTGGGGTCTGGATAAAATTTGCAATATCTCACAGTAAGATAAAACATCTAGAGAATTTTAAAATCAGAAGAAAAATATGAACATTTATCAGCTGGGTTCTAGGATTTTAGGGATGTAAGATCTGTATGTCTCATATCAACTATAATATCAGTACTTGTAAAGGACTCAATAAGAGAATCTAAAAGTCTTAAATTCTTTCCAGTGGGTCTCCACAAATGTGAAAGGCTCTAAAATTTATAGTTGGTGAGCCTCTACATTCTGACGGTTCTTCTCCTAATGCCCATTTACATTGGCAAGTGAGGTTGCCAGAGTAAGACTGACTCCATCTCTACCTCAGGGGAGCTCTGAAAAGCTGTAAGGTATCTTTTTAATATTATCTTGTGCCCTAATTTTAGTATATTCTGCCCAATATCAATTGCCATTTATTTTTTCAATATAATTGATTTGGCTGGATGATTAGTAACCCAATTAATCTAAGTCAAATAACATTAATTAGCTATTGTAAAAGATCTTTACTGAGAAGATACAACAAGAAAAATCTCAGAAGGCCCAGTACCAGAGGGAAGACACAAACAAGAGACCCTGTCCTAGAAATAGGTCTGCCAAGGAGGCCACACATTTAATAGTGAAGACCTAGGAGACTTTGAAAGATCACAGTAGCAGAGATCCACTAATGGGAGTCCATAACATTACTTCCCTGCTTGACCCAGCCTAGCAATGCATGGATGTTAAGATTCTATGTCCAGGGCAGCTAGATGGCACAGTGAATAGAGCACCAACCCTGGAGTCAGGAGGATGAGTTCAAATCTGACCTCAGACACTTAACACTTATTAGATTCATCTTCCTGATTTCAAATCTGGCCTTAGACACTTACTAGCTGTGGGACCTTGGGCAAGTCACTTAACCTCAATTGCCCTGCCCTCTCCCCTCAATAAAAAGCAAAAAAAAAAGAAAAAGATTCTACTGTTTTCACCTGTTGCAGCTACGGAATGTCTTGCCCAGTGGCTTTGATACATTCAGAGATGAACTTGGTTGAACAAAAAGGCAATGAGGAGAGGAATGCCTTAAAAAGTCCAATTTGCCAGATGGAAAAACAATCTCAAAAACTCAATGAGGATTGATTCCATTCCCTCAGATTTAGAATGGAGCAAAGGGAAGCTAGTGACTTTATGAGAAATCAAGATGATGTTAAACAGAATAGAAGGCAATGTGAAATATCTCATGGGAAAAACCACTGACCTGGAAAATAGATCCAGGAGAGATAATTTAAAAATTATTGGACTACATGAAAGTCATGATCAAACAAAGAACCTAAAGAAATCATCCTCCAAGAAATTCTCAAGGAAAATTGCCCTGATGTTTTAGTACTAGAGGGCAAAATAGAGGTTGAAAGAATCCACCGATCACCTCCTGAAAAAGATCCCAAAAAGAAAACTCCTAGGAATATTATAGCCAGGTTCTGGAATTCCCAGATCAAGGAGAGAATATTACAAGCAGCAAGGAAGAAACAATTTGAATATTGTGGAAACACAATCAGGATAACTCAGGATCTGGCAGCTTCTACACTGAGGGATTGAAGGGCCTGGAATATGATCTTCTGGAGGGCAAAGGAGCTGGGATTAAAACCAAGAATCACCTACCCAGCAAAACTGAGTATCATGTTTCAGAGGAAAATATGGTCATTCAGTGGAATAGAGGACTTTCAAGCATTCTTGATGAAAAAAGCAGAGTTGAAGAGAAAATTTGACACTGATACAAGAAGCAAGAGAAGCATGAGAAGGTAAACAGGGAAAAGAAATCATAAGGAACTTATCAAAGTTGAACTATAAACATTGCTACATGGAAAAATGATGATTATAACTGATAAAACTTTTCTCAGTATGAAAATAGTTGAAGAGTATAGAAATTATATATATATATATACATATATATGTCTATATAGGAGGGTATAAGGGTATATGAATACGTATGTGAATGTGTATATATGTTTACAGGTATACATAGATAGAGGGCACAGGGCCAATTTAACAGGAAGGGATGATACGTAAAAGGTGAAATTAAGAGGTGAGAGGAATATAATGAGAGGAGATGGGGAGAGACAGAATGGGGTAAACTATCATATAGAAGAGGAAGGGAAAATATTTACAATGAAGGGGAAGAATAGGAAGGCAAAAGGGAATGGGTCACACTTTTCACTGAATTTGGCTCAGGGAGGGAATGAAATACACTCTAAATAGGGTATCTCATGCTTCAGGAGAGTAGGGGGGAAGAGGATGAGAGGGGGGATGATGGAAGGGAGGGCAGGCTTCAGGGAAGGGAAATTAGAAGCACTCACTTTTGAAAAGGGACAGGATCAAAGTAAAGAATAGAACAAGTGGGTGGTGGGATAAGAGGGAGGGAAATATAGTCAGTCTTTTACAATATATCTACTATGTTAATGTTTTGTATTAGCTACACATGTACAACCTATACTGAACTGCTTATCTTCCCAGTAAGGGTGGGTAACAAGGGAGGAAGGGAATGAATCTGGAATTCAAAGATATACAGACACTGGGGCATAGAGATCTACCATGCCCTATTGGAAAAGTTGAAGGGGGTATGGGAGAAGATATGGAAGAGAGCAGATTGGAGGAGGGGATATCCTGTAGGACTGCTATTTTGGGGTGGTGGGTAGGGGAAAAACGGGGAGAACATTTGAACTCAAAATCTGGCGGAAATTAATGATGTAAACCAGAAGTTAATAAGGCATTTGAAAAATGAAAAAAAAATTTCTGCTTTTTTTTCTTTCTGCCTCCCCCAGAAATGGCTACCATTAGACACAAATAGTTATATATGCACATGTGTGTGTGTATATATATATATATTTGTATGTGTACATATTTGTGTATATACTTGTAAAATTATACATCTATTTATCAGTTCTTCCTCTGAATGCAAATAGTGTCTTATGTCCTTTATTTTTATTTGTATATTTATAATAGCCAAAATTACATAGTTGCTCAAAGTTGTTCTTAAAACAATACTGCTGTTACTATATACGATGTTCTCCTGGTTCTGCTCACTTCACTCTTCACCATTTCATGTAAGTCTTTCTATACATTTCTAGGACCATTGAGTTCATCATTTCTAATAGTACAATAGTATTCCATCACAACCATACACCAAAATTGTTCAGCCATTCCCTAATTGATGGGGATCCCTGCATTTTCCAGTTCTTTGCCACCACAGAGAGCAGCTATAAACATCCCATTCACATTCAAAGTTATAAATAATATTTGTGAATTTCCCTCCATCTTATTTTTACTATTTTCTTTCTTTCTCAGACTTTTTTTATGCTATCTCTTTACTTTCTCCCCCCATCCTCCCACTCCCCATTCCACCCACCCCTCCAAGAGCCTTTATAAGAAATTTATTTATTTTCATTTTTACATGCATTTATAATCTGTTCCTCTTATTGCCCTCCCATTGAAAAAAGAAAATAAACAACCTTGTCGCAAACATGTGTAGTATAGGAAAACAAGTTCCTATATGAGTCATGCCTTAAAATACACATCACTCTCTGTATTTTGAGAATTTGGTCTTCAGCTCAGCAGAAGCTGAGCCCCTTCTGCTTTCTCCAGTTCATTAGGCCTTTCCTAGATATATTTCACTGTTGTTTAGTCATTTCAGTTGTGTCAGATTCTTATCGATCCCATTTGGGGTTTTTTTGGGGAAATATGCTGGAAGGGTTTGCTATTTCCTTCTCCAGCTCATTTTATAGATGAAGAAACTGAAATAGCTAGAGTTTAAATAACTTGTCCAGAGTCACACAACTATGAAGTATCTGAGGCAGGATTTGCACTTGGTCTTCCTGACTCCCCCAAGCCCAGTGCTTTATCCCACCTAGATGCCCAGATATATTTTACTCTAGTTGGTTAATCTGAATTCCATAGTGTGCTACTTGAATAATGCTCTTAACTACACCCTAAGCTTCCACACCACCTTGATCTTCTACCAAATATTATGGTAATGATGAGGTATGGGCTCTGCGAGCCCCCTTGAGTCCTTGAGGTACAGGCTCTAGGAACCTCCTTTGGACTCTTGATTAAATTGTCTCATTTGATGAGGCATTTGTATGAAGCCCTTATATTGTGGCTGGGCCCAGACCTCTACTCTAGTTACTAACTACTAGCCTAGTTTCTAGCCTGGCCCTCCATTGTTCATTTACTTCCCACCCTTGAGTCTATCAAAATATCAGTACACCCTTGAACTGGCCTAGTCCACCATTGTCTATAGCCTCCATCTGCCTCCCACCCTTAATCACTCATTGACCTCATTAGCTCCTCCTGAAGACCCTCCCCAAACTCCTCCCCTAGATTCCTCCCACAACCTTCTGTATATAAGACCCCATCTCACACCACGTGGTGTGAGAGCCCCATAGAATGATGAAGCACAGACTTACATTGTCTAATGCAAGCAAACTTTTAATAAATTTTAATTTTCTTCGGCTGAGAAGACTTGAGTAGAATTCATTTGGCAGGACCCAGTATGTTGGTATTCTGGGGTCTCCAGAGCAACCCTAACCCTCTTAGTGGGTAAGCTCTTCAGAAGGATCATTGATTTAGAGGCATGGGATCAGAATCTAAATCTCAGCCTTGTTACTACCTGTATTACCTTGGCCAAGTCACCTAACCTTCTTGGCCTCAGTTTTCTCATCTGTAAAATGAGGAATTTGGACTAAATGATTTTTAAGGTCCTTACCAGCTCTAAATCCTCTCATCCTATTATCTCAATCTCATTTCTCCATTCTTGTTCTAGCTAGATACTGACCAATACCTTCCTGCCCCCAACTTGAATTTATCTGGTAGGAATTCAGAGACCCCACTCTACTCTGATCCTTAGAATACTTACCCCTTCCCAATTTTCATGGGTTGATGCCTCACATCTCTCCCATCCCCATACCCTTGTAAGCTTCACCATTATAGTGCTTAGATGAGCAGGGAATTACCAATTATAATCTCTATGGTAAAATGGAGGACAATTAGGTCTTATCATTTGTTAAGCTCCAGACCTTCAGGCATTGCTTTCTGGCCTTCCACTAAAGCCTAAGTTCTATCAGGTCTTTTTGTCGAGGTTGAGGGGTGCTGGGGACCCCAAAATAGCAACATGATGGGTCTTGCCTGAATGAATTCGAGCCAAACTTTCTTTCAACTGAAATGGACACATAGAGAAAAAGAACCCAAGCCTAGTCAATTATTCTGAGCATCAGTTTATTGAGCTGGCCAGTGACAGTCTCCCAAGGAAGCCTTAGGAGAGCTGCCCCGACCATCGGGAAAGGGGGAATATTTAAAGTCAAAAACTGCCAAAAATAGGTGTGGGGAAACAAAGTTAGTCTTGTGGGAAGTAAAGTTAGTCTAACAATGGTAGATAAGCACATCCGTTGTAGCCAGGCCTTGGTCTGGACAGTTGTATACTCCTTGCCCTGATTTATGTGAGACCCAGATGTCCAGGATCATTCTGACATCTTATCAGGAAGTATGGCCAGGTCTGTTTCTCACAGAGAGGGGCTCCTGAGTAAGCACGTTGGAGTTCAGGAAGAATTCAGTAATTTTCCAAACTTGTTACATACAGAGCCTTAGTATATGTGGCCATGGGCATTTCACAACCAAAGTAAAACAAAGTTTATTAAAGATCTGCCATATTTGGTTGATTCTTAAGGAATCTGAGCATTTGTGGCACTTGTATTGACAAGTGGGCCAGATTGAATCTGAGCACTTTAATGGAAACAAGATGGATCTTATATAAAGAAAGACTGAAGGAGGAATCCAGGGGTGGTCAAGTAGTCTGGGGTGTCTAGAGGAAGGGGGGTAGGGCTCTGGGGAAGGTCTTGATGGGAATGGTCAATAGCCTAGGATGTTTGGAGGTCCATTCTAGGAAAGATCTAGATGGGAAAGACCAATATCCTGGTGTGACTAGAGGTCACATCTAGGGAGGATATTGATGGGAGTGGCCAGTAGCCTAGAGAATGGAATTTTGATAGGATCAAGGGTGGGAAGTAGGGGAAAAAAATCCAGAGGCAATGGAGATTTGGGCATAGTGATAAGGAAAAACTTGTGACCTCAAGGGAACAAGTGGGGATCAAGTGGGGAATCCAAGATTTCAAGGGGATTCCCAGGGCCTGTACCCCATCATTTCTATCTTCCATAATTAGAAAATGACCTTCCTGGAAGCAGGAATTTTCACACTTTTCTTTTTGTAGCACCATTGCTTAGTAGAATTCTTGGCACACAATTGAAGAGGGTCATCATAAAAATGAAGAGGTATAGGGTTTAGGGGTGCTTGAGACCCCCAAATACCAACACGCTGGGTCCTGATGAATGAATTTGATTCAAGTCTTCCTCTCAGTTAAAGAAAAGCAAAGTTTATTAAAAGTTCAACATAATGGGTAGACTCTTAAGGAGCCTTGGTATCTGTAAGGCTTGTATTAGAAAATTCTATGGTGTTCTCACACATATGGAGGCAAGATGGGGTCTTATATACAGAAAGGTTGTGGGAAGAATCTAGGGGTGGTCTAGAGGAGGAGTTTGGGGAGGGTCTTCAGGATGAGTTAATGAGGTCAGACTCTAGCAATGAGTGATTAAGGGTAGGAAGTTTCTGGAGGCTACATGGACAGGCTATGGTGGGCTAGACCAGTTCAAGGGAATAACAGTTGAGGATCAAGGGTGGGGACTAGCTGGATAATTGTAGCAGCAAGCACCCCAGCATCCCCAGGGTGGCTGCCAACACAGGTTCTTGGATCTGCTTTGATAAAGGAAAGCAACTCAAAATGGGTTAACAAGCTTACTTTAACAAGCAAACATATATCGTTTACCTAGTTCAGGGGAAAAAGGTCAGCACCCCGAACTTCAGAGTATACAGACAGAATTATCAAGACAGAGAAACAGATCAAGTAGACAGGTTTCCAAATTGTCCAACCATTACATCCATACCAAATCAACATCTGGGTTTTTCAAAGCCAGGAGGCTCTCAACAATGGCTTCCCAGAGTCTCATCTGATCAAATCACAGAACACTTCTCAAAGTGAGCCCCAAAGCAAAGCCTCACATTAGGTATTATATAGCCTTCTCCTGGGTCAGAGAATGTAACCACCCTCTTGACCCACTGCCCAATCACACAGCATCAAGGTGTGAGCATTCCTGAAAACCAAGCCTCCTGCCACAGGCTCCATGTGACCACATTCAGCCTATTAGGAGGCAGAGTATATTTTCAAATCAAGGAAGGTTCTCAGAGTCTCTTAAGCCTATCAAAGGGCCTAAGGGCAGGTGTATCAGCAATGCCATATTCAAAATGCCTATGGAAATTACAGATATGCTGATATAATTATCCATCACAAAATATATCATGCTTGCCATATGGGAGAATAAGCTAGAAAATTTATTAAGATACCAAAAGACTGAGTCCCAAAACCAGAAAGTGAAAGCCATCAGAGTAGTTATGACATTGGCACAGGTAGATAAAGTAGAAAGCACCCACATTCTCAAGCCTTTAAAACAGAACAGGCTACCTCAGGCAAAGGTCCTCCTCTCTCCACTCACAGCAACCACCCAGCATCCAGGAAGCATGCTCCCAGCAGCTCTGGCCCCTGGCAGTCCTCAGCAGGAGTCCTTAGCAGAAATTCTGGCTGACTCAAAAAGGGCTTCGAGCTGCTGCCTCTGCTGCCTCTGCTGCCTCTGCTGCTGCTGCTGCTGCCTCAGCACTGCCCACTGCTAGCCACTGCTGGAACTCTAGCTTGGCTTCCGCTTCAGCTTGGCTTCCGCTTCCTCTTACTCCACCGCTTCCTCTTGCTCTGCCCCTTCCTGCTACGCCAGCAAGTCCAATGGGGCATGGAAGATCTTTAAATCCCATAACCCTTACAGCAGGGAAGATCTTTAAATTTGCATTTCCATTACAAAAATGGAGGGCCAAGCTAGTAACAAAGGTTTGGACAGAGTCACAATGAAAGGCTTGTGGCCTCATGTAAAAGCCTCATCAAATGGGAAGATTCAGAGTTCAAGGGGGTTCCCAGAGCCTGTACCTCATCACAATAAGTACCTAATAAATTTTTTTTTAAAGTTCATTCATTCATTAATGGCTGTATGGTGTTACTGGAGGAAGATTAACACCCCAAAGAACTGGCCCAAGACAAATTCATATTGTTGAACTTCAACTGAGTATTTGGCAATCCTTTTGCTCAATCCTCAGGTGTTTATTAAGTTCCTAACACCTGCCAGGCACTGTGCCAGTCATTAGAGGGATACAAAGAAGAATGATACTCACATTTAAGGAGCAGTTTCCTATCTAAGAACCTAAAGAGGTGAAAAGTAAAGAAAATAAATATGTGGATGAAATAATTACTAGGCAAGCAAAAAAATTTGGAAAAATTGAATTGTTTCTGCTGACTTTTTCTTAATACTGCATAGCAACTGTGTTTGTCCTTATTATAGGAAATGACTATTGTTAATGCTTGTTTGCAAAAAAAAAAGTGTGTTTGTATCCTTTTGATATACATATAAAAATATTTCCCCCTCTACTTAATAGTATTTTTTTCTAACAACATATAAAGATAGTTTTCAACATTTCTTTTTGTAAGATTTTGAGTTCCAAATTTTTCTCCCTTCCTCCCTCCCCCAAATGGCAAGCAAACTGATATAGGTTATACATGTACAATTATATTAAACATATTTCCACATTAGTCATGTTGTGAAAGAAGAATCAGAACAAAAGAGGAAAACCAGGAGAAAGAAAAACAAAAAAAAAGTGAAAATAGTATGCTTCAACTTGCATTGACTCCATCATTCATTCTCTTAATGTGGATAGCAAAAAATGTTTTGGTTTTTTTAGTCATTCTAGAATCATAGTGAGCTAGTTAGTGATAGCAACAAGGTCCCCATGAAAATGGTCACAGATACAAAAGTTTTGTATTAAAGTGGGTTTCTCTACAAAGTTTACTTAAATTCATCCTTTAAGTCTTCTTGATTGGAACAAATTTCATCCTAAGGAATAATTTAACTCAGCTTCACTGTGAAACTGATTCCAAACCAATCAACAAGATTGTTATTGGTACAGTAAATAGAGACCTGGACTTGGGGCTGGAGTTAGGGATATTCAAGTTGAAATCTGACTTCAGACACTTACTAGCAATGTGACCCTGGGCAAGTCATTTAACTTCAGTCTGCTTCTTTTTTCTCATCTGTAAATAGCACTTACCTCCCAGGATTGTTATGAGGATCAAATGAGGTGACAAATCATCAATAAACATAAATTAAGTGCCTGCTAGGTACCAGGTACTGTGCTAAGTGTTGGATGTGATGATATGAAAGTGCTTACTTAGTACAGTACCTAGTATCTAGTAGGCTCTTAATAAGTTATTAAATTTTTTTAAAATTATTAAACACTTCTGGTGCCAGGTATTGACAATTCATCTTTCCCAAGGAATGAATTATAACTGGATTATTGGATCTCTCTGAATTAGCCTGACCTCCACAGACAGGAGGGGATTTTCCCTGTACCTTTCACTGTCTCATAGCATTGACTGCCTCCTGGAACACCTCATGAACATCATTAAATTTCCTTTAGCCCTGTATGGAATCATGCATGAAACAAACATTTCACCTATGGATAATGATGAAAGGGAGAAGACAGCCTAAAACATTTAGAACAGATGCAAAGCAGTCAAGCTCTGACTCTTCACTCTTGGGTTATTCTAAGACTTACAATTCATGACTTTGTTGACTTCCATCTAGCTGATTAACCTTGATAAAGATAAGGAATGATTCAGGGAAAATGAAGCAGCATCATTTGTAATTTTCTGTAGGGTTGCTGCAGGCCTGAGCCTGCCTTTCCTAGAGTCTAAAGAAAAGATTCCCTAGTTGCTGCAGGGGAAATGAAGTACAGAACACAATGAGAAGCTGTCTTGCAATTAAGGAGAAAGGAAGGATACATAACCTTTAGTGTTTTTACATCCTTTATTTCTGATCCATATCTAACTGGTGCTGTTTCTGGGGTGGAGGCAAAGTGCTTGGCAAAGTGTGCCAAGATTGACTGGTGCAAGATTCTCTAACTAAATCTAAAATAGGCAGATTGGTCTTTGTGCCCAGTTTCCTCTTTTGAAGGGGTTACTTTCAAATTCAATTTACCAATTATTCTCACTTCATGAGAGGTCTCTTGAAAAAAGGTAAAATAGTTAAATAAAACTAATAATATAGAGATCTCATCTGAAAGTACATGCAACTGTATAACCTATATCAATGAGGTGTGGAAGGAAGAGGAGGGAGGAAAAGAGAAAATTTTAAACTCAAAATTAAAAACAAAAGAATGCTAAAAAATTGTTTTTACATGTAACTAGGGAAAAATAAAATATTAAATATTTTTTTAATTTAAAAAAAGATGGTACCTGTAAACATTTTACATCTGTAGTAATCCTACCTCTATTAAAAAATATAGAATTCTATTTTCTATTCTTGCATCCACCCCATTGGGAAAAAATGGGAATCCCCTCCCCCAAATGTCTTGTAATAAATATGCATAATAAAGCAAGACAAAGTCCCTCAATGTTTGGCCAGCTTCCTAAATGTAAGTGGCCCTATGGTGAGTTAACTGTGAAATTATACCTAGATAAGTTGCTTTTGGAACTGGTGCTTAAGATTATAGGTAAGAAGACCTGGGCTTGGGGTGGCTAGGTGATGCAGTGAATAGAGCACTGACCCTGGAGTCAAGAGGACCTGAGTTCAAATCAGACCTCAGACACTTAACACTTACTAGCCATGTGACCTTGGGCAAATCACTTAACCCCAATTGCCCTGCCCTCCCCAATTAAAAAAAAAAAGACAACCTAGGTTCAAGTCTCACCTCCATCTTTTATTTATTTATTTACTTATTCATTCATTCATTTATTTATTTATTTTAAAGCAATTGGGGTTAAGTAACTTGCCCAAAGTTACAGGGCCAGTTATTTTGTGTGGGTGTTAAGTATCTGAGGCCAGAGCCAATCTCGGTCCTCTCGACTCTGGAGCCAGTGCTCTTATTGTGCCACCTAGCTGCCCCACCCTCCATCTTTTAGTCAGACAAAACTCGTCAGTTCTCTGAGCCTCAGTTTTCTTCATCTGTAAAATGGAGGTGGTAATTACCATCCTGATTACATCACCAGGGAACTTTGTAAACTCTGAAGTGTTATGCAGTATTACTACTTCAGAAGGATATGTTAAGGAATTAAAAGGGGGAGATTCCAGAACCTTCTCCCAAACTGTCTCTGAACTCCTTTATGGGAAATGTCATTCCTATAAGAACCAATTAACCAACAACCCTTTATATTGCAGGTAATGTACTGGCCCTGGGGGTGCAAAGACAAAAATGAAACAATCTTTCCCATCAAGAAGTTTCCTTTGTAACTATTGAAACCACATATTCCTGTAAGTGTATGTAAAGTAAACATGGGTAAGTTCACATTTTTATATCTTTTATGTCAACTAAAATCGAAATAGCAATTACTGCAAGGAATTTTGTCAAAATTAGTTCTGTGTCCAGAGTACCTGTTTCTAATGGACTTTATAGATAATATCTTGTTTTTTTTTATTTCCCTGAGGGCAGTTGGTAAATAATAAGAGGACATCTGGTTTGCTCTACACAGCTTTTGTTGAGCAATATTGAATTTTTGAGAAATATAAGAAAATGCCGAAAATGCTATCTGATATATGTGTTCCATCTTGCTGATGTAAGTGATAGTGCTCAGTTTGAGAAAACCAGAATGTTCATGTCATTCTGGGAGTCAGTCAATCAGTCGAAAAATATAGCCTCTACTATGTTCCAGATATGGTGCTAAACACTAGGGTTACAAGTAAAAGCAATAAACAGTCCTTGCTTCTCAAGGAGCTCCCTGTTTGAGTGGATGGGGATGGAGGAGGGAGACAACATGTATACAACAAGGCACAATAAAGCTACATATAGGATAAATTTGAAATAACCAACAGTGGGAAATACTGTCATTAAGGGTGTTATTGAAAAGCTCCCTGTAGAAGGTAGAATTTTTACAGATATTTGAAGGAAGTCAAGGAATGGATATGAAGAGAGACGATATTCTAGGCCTGGGGAACATCCAGTGAAAATGCTTGCAGTTGAGAATGCTTGGTTGTATGGGAAACAGCAAGGATCTCAGAGCATGTTAGGGATAAGAAGAAAGTGTTAAGAAGACTGGAAAGGCGGGGAGTGGCGCTGGTTATGAAGAGCTTTAAAAGTCAAACAGAGTATTTTATATTTGATCCTGTAGGTGATAGGGAGCCATTGGAGTGTGTGACGTGATTAGACTTGCCTTTGGGAAGATCATTTTGGCAATTGAGTGGAGAATAGCCTGAACTGGGGAGACACTTGTGATAGGGAGACCACGTGATTTCATTCTATCCTGTCTTCAGCAGATTGCCCTCTCTATCATCCCACCTTCTCATTTTTAATCAATCTCTCTGTCTACTAGCTGCTTCTGCACTGTCTACAAAGATGCCTATGGCTCCCTCTTCCTCAAAAAACCCTCACTTGACCCTTCCATCCTCTCTAGATATCATCTTATATTTCTCTTCCCTTTTGAGGCTAAATTCATTGAGGTTTTCTATAATAGGTATCTCCATTTTCCTCTCACTATTTTCTTTCTTTTTTTAAAAGATTTTTCTTTTTGTTTTTTGGAGGGGGGACGGTAGGGCAATTGGGGTTAAGTGACTTGCTCAAGGTCACATGGCTAGTTTTGTGCTAAGTGTCAGAGGCCAGATTTGAACTCAAGTCCTCCTGACTCTAGGACCGGTGCTCTATTCACTTCGCCACCTTGCCGTTGCTCTCACTATTTTGTTAACTCTTTATAGTATAATTCCAAATTTTATCATTCAACCAAAACTTCTCTCTCCAAAGTTACCAACAATCTTTTAGTTGACAAATCTAATGGCCTTTTCTCAGTTCTCATCCTTGATCTCTCTGTAGCCATTGATGTTATTGATGACTTTCTTTTATCTTTAGATTTTCCTGAAACTACTCTCTTCCAGCTCCTTCTCAATCTTCTTTGCTGGTTCTTCATCCAGGTGGGATGATAGAGAGGGCAATCTGCTGAAGAAGACAGGATAGAATGAAATCACTTGTGCATATGAGAGGGGTTTGCCCTGTCAAGGAGAAGGGCCACATCTTTATGTGAGAAAGGAGTGAAGGAGGAGAGAGTGGCAGAAGGTATCTGAATAATGCGAGATGGAAAAGAGGTGAGAGAAGAGGGAATTGTTGATAAATGGCCTCAGTTTTTTTCAGTAAAATATGATTTAGAATTCTCAGCTGAAAGGAATAAAGGGAGAGGGAGCAATGGAGGGGTTTGAGGAGGGATATAAATAGGTTTGGAAGAACTGTTGTGGTGCATAGGATAATGAGTTAATTAGGGATGTGTAAAAAGAATTGCCTTGGTATAGAGTCCCATTTGAGGTTATGTAATATAATTTTGTGGGCAGCTAAGTGGTACAGGAGATAAGAGTGCAGGAGGGAGTTCAGAACCTGAAAGAGATTTTGAGGGCCAGCAGCAAAGAGTAATGAGTGGGGACATTCAGAGCTGAACTGGAAAGGACAGGAAGTCTAGGTTCTGAGAAAGAGAAAAGGAAGGTAGGACTGAGTTATGGCAGAGAAGAGAGATATGCTTATTGACCCTATAGAAATCTTGCATCTCAGAGCAAAATACTCAGGCTGAAGCTATCAGGACTGAAGGAAATTTCAAGAAAAGTTCAGATTTTTCCCCAGCTTCCTTTCCTAGTAGCTGTTTAACCACAGATATTATGATTAGCTATGCATCCTTTTTGCCCTTGCATTTCCTGTAATATGAATTTTGCATCAACCACAAAGATGCTAGGGGTTAACTAGAAGTAGATATAAATTAAATTAAAACAGAGAGTTAAACCTCTACCTAAATGTTAGGACTTTTCCTAACTGGGGGCTCAGAGCAATTGTGAGTATATTCCTAAATTTTGTTGGATAAATTTTGTTCTATAAAGCAGTAGAAAAGGGACATGTGGATCTGCATAGATGCTATATTGCTTTTAGGTTTAAAATCAGGTAATTAATGTAACATGGTGTCACATAAATATAAAGAGAATAAATCTAAATAAATATAAGATAGTTTAATACGAGGCAGTTGGTAGGGAAGACATTAGCAGTTGGGGAGGGGGATAGATCAGGAAAATCTTTTTGTAGAAGGAACTAGTTAAGCTGGATCTTGAAGAAACAGAATCTTTATGAAGTAGATGTGACGAGGCAACATATTGTAGGCATGAGGGATGGGAAATTTAGAACAGACTAGAACGAACCTGGGCGAAAGCGCTAAAATGAAAGATTGGAAGCCTTGAGATCAAGGCAAGTCCTGTCTGGGCATGTGCAAGAGGGACTGGAAAGGGATTTAGGATGTGGAACAATGAGCCTTTGTTCTTGCACTTTACAGAGAGGGAGCTGGAGCAACTTGAACTTGGCACGCCATCTGGTGGCCAACACAGAGATGACACAGATTAGCTATTGCTCTCCTATTCTGTAGAAGGCACATTATGAAGCACTGATTTCCTGTTCCTCCCCTCAAGGCCCCTTCATACTAGAACATGTGTGCTTGATTCACTCATCACATACCTAACTTCTTACTGTTGTTGCTGTTGTTTAGTCATTCACTTGTCTCTGACTCTTTGTGACCATAGTACACTGATACAGTCCATGGGGTTTTCTTGGCAAAGGAACTAGAATGGTTTTCCATCTCCTTCTCCAGTAACCTGCCTTTTATACTTTTATGTAAAAGAGTGCATTGGCATGTCTTCTGCCAAGGTAAAGCAAGTGTTCCTATGGAGCACATTCTGCTTCTTCCCTTTACATATATCCTGTAAAACATAATCAAGGCTATTTTATTCAGTGGACTGCTTCCCAGGAGCCATTCTTTATTGGTTTCCAGGTACTCATGACAAATTGGTAATGTGTCATATGGGGATTCTTGATGGTTTCAGCTTCTAGGCTTCTTCTACAAGTGTATTCTCTCTGCCACCCTTTGTCACAACCAGGTATATACATTAGTATATAAAAGAACTTGTGGTTTTATCAGTGTAGGAGCTCCTTCTACAATGGTTAGATCTCAGGGAAATTAAATGATTTGCTCAGGATCATGCAGCTACTATGATTTGAATGTAAGTCCAGCAATCTATCCACTATGTCACTATCAAACTCTACCAAGAAACTGGATGATAGTCCCTTACACCTTCAATACCGGGTCTGGAATGCAATACTATTTTCCCCTTAGCCCTGAAATGACATCTTGTAAACACTTTATGCACTTAGTTTCAATTTTTTTATGTGATAACCTCAAGGGTATGTATTCTATAATTGGCCCATCATAGTAAGCATGAGATATGACTGCTTTGGGCTCCTAATATATACTAATTCAGTTCTCCAGTGGGCACATCTCCCAAGCCTGCATCTTGACCTATATCTGAATGGAGGCAGCACTGTTCTCATTGTTATTTTATATTTCCCTCTGAGTTATGTCTAAGCAGAACTTCTTGATCTTTACTTTGAGCTTCCCAGCATTTTAATTTATAGTTAAACAAAATGCTACCTCCATTCCCCACTTCAGAATCTTTCCTTTGAGATCTTTTTTTTTTTTTTAAATCAGTCATAACCTTGTTTGTGGGCTGGTCCCCTGGCAAATAGCCTAGGCCTACATTGCTTTGGCAACATTTATTATTTCACATAGGATGGGACACTGTTAGGAATGTCAGGAATGTTGCCATTCAAGCAAAAACAGATGTATTTCACCAACACAAATTTCTTTTCGGTGGGGCGTGGGGCAGAATCTCCCAAATGGAAGTTTTTCCTCTGTGGTTGTATTAAACACATAAAACCTTCCTTAAATTTCAAGAAAAAGTACAATGTTTATACAAGCAAATGTTTGTAGGAATCCTAAAGGAGGATTCTTGAACAGTAGTGCTTACCTGGAAGTACAGGTGAGTTATTTTGCAATCCTCCATGACTCAAGGCTGGTTTTACAATAACCTTTTGGGTTTTTATTGACCATCCCAATACACAGGAGCATCAATTAGACAAGTGGAACCCAGGAAATAAAGGAAATTCAATGGGGAAAGGATTGATTCCATGGAGCGTGCAAGCTGCAGAATTATGCTTTGTTTGCTCAAGGACTGCTGGGAACCATCTGCTATTAAAGACCACCTCACCAGTACAGGTCTGATGAGCCTCAGCTGGCACTGACAGAAGATGCCTACACAAACATATAATGAGTGTTCAGTACCTTCTTTGGAGAACCCCCCTGAGCTAATGCTCAGTTCAATCAAAATGATTGAGACAGGAAATGCAAACATGAGGACTTTGTAGGACTCTGGTCCTTGAAAGGAAGAAATTAGCCTGTGTAAAAGGCATAGTGAATCTTAGAAAGCTGTTGTGGTATGTGGAAAAATCACTGAACTTTAAGTCAGAGGACATGAGTTTAATCTCTGGCTGTTATTCACTGGCTGGGAGATCATGGGCAAGTCACATAATTTTTCTTGATTCAGTATCCTCATTTATATGATCGTGGTTGGTTTATATGCTCCCCAAGGTCCCTTTTAGTTTTAAATTCTGTTTTTGGTTCCTGGTTATCCTATACCATATAAGTTGAAATTCCACCTATCCTTCAAAATCTAGCTCTCATTTCATCTCATCCATGAAGCCTTCCCCTCTGCCCCAGCCTCTAAGCTGTTCTTATTCACAACATCTTTTATTTCTCCTATCCTCTCAATCAACAAACATTTTTAAAAGTATCTACTGGATGCTAGGCATCGTGCTAGGTGCTGGTGATACAGAGACAAAAATGACACAATTTCTGCCTTCAAGGAACTTCCATTCTTCCTTTCACACATTTGCTTCTCTTCTCTACTCCCCCCTGACCCCCAATCTCACACACACACACACACACACACACACACACACAACTCTGCCATTCAATTTGAGGACTAGGAGTCCTTGGCAGTGGAAAGGTCACTGGATTAAGAATCAGGATTGGTGAGTTTAAATTTCAGTTCTCTTCCTTATTTGATTTTTTTTTCCAGAAATCACTAAAATCCTTTGAGCCTTCATTTTCTTTTCTCTTTTTTTATTACCTAATTTGATTTTCTTTTTTTTTTCATTTTTCAAATGCTTTATTAACTTCTGGTTTACATCATTCATTTCCACCAGATTTTGAGATACAAATTTTCTCCCTGTTTTTCCCCTACCCACCACCCCAAAATAGCAGTCCCACAGGATATCCCCTCCTCCAATCTGCTCTCTCCCATATCTTTTCCCATACCCCCTTCTACTTTTCCAGTAGAGCAGGTGGATCTCTATGCCTCAGTGCCTGTATAATTTATTTCCCAATTACATGTAAAATAGCATTAATAATAGTATATATAGTATGTATTTTTAAACATTTGATTTTAAAACTTTGAATTCCAGATTCATTCCCTCATTCCCTTCCTCCCTTGTCACCCATCCTTATTGGGAAGATAACCAATTCAGTATAGGTTGTACATGTGTAGCTAATGCAAAACACTACCATAGGAGATATGTTGTAAAAGACTGACTATATTTCCCTCCCTCCTATCCCATCTCCCACTTGTTCTATTCTCTACTTGGATCCCATCCCTTTTCAAAAGTAGGTACTTCCAACTTCCTTCCCCCACAGCCTGACTTCCCTTCCCCCCTACTCTCTTTTAGGGTGAGATACCCTATTTAGTGTGTATGTCATTTCCTCCCAGAGCCAAATTCAATGAGAATAAGGTTGACCCATTCCCTTTTGCCTTCCTATTCTTCCCCTCCATTGTAACCATTTTCCCTTGCCTTTTCTATATGAGATAGTTTACCCCATTCTGTCTTTCCCCATCTCCTCTCATTATATTCCTCTCTCACCTCTTGATTTCACCTTTTAAGTATCATCCCTTCCTATTAAATTGGTCCTGTGCCCTCTATGTATACCTGTAAATATATATACACACATTCACATATGTATTCATATGCCTGTATACCCTCAGATATAGACATATATATATATATATATGTATATATATATATATATATATTTCTATTCCCTTCAACTATTTTCATACTGAGAAAGGTTTCATTAGTTACAATTATCATTTTTCCATGTAGGAATGTTAATAGTTCAACTTTGATAAGTTCCTTATGATTTCTTTTCCCTGTTTACCTTCTCATGCTTCTCTTGCTTCTTGTATCTGAATGTCAAATTTTCTATTCAACTCTGGTTTTTTCATCAAGAATGATTGAAAGTCCTCTATTCCACTGAATGACTATATTTTCCCCTGAAACATGATAGTTTTGCTGGGTAGGTGATTCTTGGTTTTAATCCCAGCTCCTTTGACCTCCAAAATATCACATTCGAAGCCCTTTGATCCCTCAGTGTAGAAGCTGCCAGATCCTGAGTTATCCTGATTGTGTTTCCACAATATTCAAATTGTTTCTACCTGGCTGCTTATAATATTCTCTCCTTGATCTGGAAATTTTGGAACCTGGCTATAATATTCCTAGGAGTTTTCTTTTTGGGATCTTTTTCAGGGGGTGATTGGTAAATTCTTTCAATATCTACTTTGCCCTCTGGTTCTAAAACACCAGGGCAATTTTTCTTGAGAATTTCTTGGAGGATAGTTTCTTTAGGTTCTTTCTTTGATCATGGCTTTCAGGTGGTTGAATAATTTTTAAATTATTTCTCCTGGATCTATTTTTCAGAAGGTGGCTTTTCCAATGAGGTATTTCACATTGCCTTCTATTCTTTCATTTGTTTGGATCTGTTTAACAGCATCTTGATTTCTCATAAAGTCATTAGCTTCCATTTGCCCCAATCTAATTCTGAAGGAATGATTCTCCTCAGTGAGCTTTTGAGATTCTTTTTCCATCTGGCAAATTTGGCTTTTTAAGGCATTCTCCTCATTGCCTTTTTGAGCCTCTTTTGCTATTCGAGTTAGTCCATTTTTTAAGGTGTTATTTTCCTCAGTCAGGCTGTTGACTCTCATTTCATAATTTTCTTGCATTATTCTCATTTCTCTTCCCAACTTTTCCTTCACTTTTCTATCTGCTTCTTAAGGTCCTCTATGGCCTGTAACCAGCTCTTATTTTTCTTGGAAGCTTTTGGTGCAAGAGTTCTGACTTCACTTTCTTCCTCCTGTTCCATGCTTTGATCCTTTTTGTCCTCCAAATCGGAGTCTAATGTTGGAATACTCTGCTTGGTTTGCTTCCTTTGCCTGGTCATGTTGCCCCTCAGTCACTTGACCCCTGGGCTTTTTGCCACAGTAGGACTCTGTCACCAGATAGGGGAGCTTTGTTCCAAATGCTGTGGTTTTCTCAGCTGCCTGAGGTATTAGTTGGGTGCCCTCTATGAAGCCTCCACACACTCTGGCAAGCTGGTCACACACCCCAGGACCTTCACCCTAGACTGCAATCCAGATCCAAGCAGGTTAAAGCAAGAGTGATTACCCCTCAGACTGGTAGCTTGGTTCCCCTATACTCTGCAGGCCAGGAGCTGAAGCTGCCAGGTGGCGGAGGATGTGTCATAACCCTCAGCGGCTTCTCACCCTGGGGGCAAAAGCCAACACACTCCCAACTACTGGGTCCCAAAGTGCACACTGCACTGACCTCTCACTTTGTCCTTAGCATCTATGTGTTGACAATTCTGTATCGCCACAGCTGCTGGTGATCTGGAGTCCCTCCAGCCAGAGTGGGGCTTCGCTGGGCTCCCAGAGCACTGTGCTGGCTGATTCCTGCCAGCCTGCTGGGCTGTCCTCAGCGGGAGGTTAGCTTCTCTGTGTCATTTTGTGGGTTCTGTAGCTCCAAAGTTTGTTTATAGTCCCCTTTTATTTGAATTAGAGGTGGTGGGAGCCAGAGTCTGGAGGAGGTCCTGTTTCTACTCTGTCATCTTGACTCCGCCCCCCTTTTGTATTTCCATTTTCTTTTCTGTAGCAAGGCTGTTATGAGAAAAGTACTTTTAAAAGAGCCTTATAAATTTGAACTATTCACTCATATACTTGGACTAAAAAACTTCTCCAATTTAAATCCTTCTGATGAGACATATTAGATTTTTATTCAATAGTGTGTGGATTTAAATATTTATATCACAGTGAATATCTCTTAAGTCAATCCCATAATCATTGATCATTGCAACAGTGATTATAGGTTATTTCATTGAGCCTATAGCCCATGCTGACCCACGGAAAGCTCATCGATGGCAGGAACTGAGCTTTATTTATCCTCATAGCACTCTGATTCATGCCTATCAAGAGCCATGCCCATACTTAAGTATTTGTTTCCTGCATGCATGAATGGAAGTATTTGCTGAAGCTAATGAGACTATGAAAAGGCTATGTGGGTTGTCTGGATTAAATAAGTTCATAATATGTACTTTACTTTGGGTTTATAATAGCTCACTTACAGCAACCCCCCTGGGAAAGCTAAAGGAATAGCCTGGAAGAAAAGACCAATATTGAATTTGCTGATCCAAACTCACCAGACTCTTAGGCTGAAAGGCCTTCTCTAGAGTTTGTGGATATTTTGCTCTAAGGAGTATGACTATTTATTCATAAATACTGGAGAGAGAGAAACTCATCTAATAGATTTTAAGTTCATAGCTGATGACCACTTAGGGGACTGGCACAGATTTATACCATGTAAATCAACCACCCAAAAAGCTAAACATGTTGTAGTCTCTTCTCTTTCCCCTTCTCTCCTCTCTTTCACCTAAAACTGATTTCCATCAACAATATTTTATTTAGAATTGGCAATACTAAAAACAAAAAAGAAATTATGTAATATAATAAAATTATAAAATGTGTAAAAGTAAATCTCACCCCAACTCTAATTGAAATAATTAACAAAATGTTAATCCCTGATTGAATATTGAATCAATCAAAGATGAACAATTTAATTAATAAAGTTGGAAAAGAAGTTCTTAAAAAAATAAAATTATATCACACATGAAATATATTAGGATTGGCTGAGGAGACTCAGTCATGCCCTATGGGGTTTGGATAAAAGAACAAGCCAGTTTGGACCAGCATTTGAATGACAGGGCTAACTCAGTGGTGAAGGAACTTCCAGCCAAGTGCCTGAGAGGCAATTATTTGGGATGTGGGGAAGAAAGGAGTCTCTACTACCTTTCTTTCCCTCTTTTTCCTTGACCAGTGGTTAAACTTATGAACTTCAAAAGGTCAGAAGATTTTGGACTTCCTACAGACACATTATCAGTGTCTCCAGAATTGCAGTGAAAACAGTGTGTGTACCCTGAGCCAAGGACAAACTAGGGATTCTAAGAACAGACAGCTTCAAGAATCTTCAAGGAACCCAGTAAAAGCAGAATCATACCTAAGGGGAACACCATGAGAGCTCCACCAAAGTAGAAATAGACTTGCATGAAACCAAGTGCTGAGAGTTGGCCCTTTCCCACTTTTGCTCCCTAAGCTTGAGCCCACTTTTCCTGGAACAATATATACTTGTGGGAGTGTGCATTTGCAATTTATTTTGGAAGAGATACTTTGTACTGACTGCTCTTATTATGTGACCTTAATAAATACTTGTTTCTGAGATCCAATCGAGTCTGGCTGGCTAACTAATACTAATTAATAATCAATGAGGTAAATACAGCTTGGGGTTGGTGAGCTATAGTACAAGAAAACCACATATGATCTTGAGGGGTAACTTCTAGATCCTGGGAAGGAGAAGTAGATGCTCCCTAGAGCCCCTACTTGTCATTTCCCATAGGAGTCAAGAGACAAGACCCCAGAGCCCATGTGCAGAATTACTAATAAACCAATGAAAACAAGTTCTATTCTTCCATTTTTTTCTTTACTATTTAACAGTAAAATGATACTGCTTTTTTGAAAGTAAAGGTTCTTCTATGCCAAAAGGGCTATAAAAATGTGCATACCCTTTGATCCAGCAATACCACTTCTAGGGCTGTATCCCAAAGAGATCATGAAAATGGGAAAAGGACCCACATGTACAAAAATATTTATAGCAGCTTTTTTTTGTGGTGGCCAAGAATTGGCAATCTAGGGAATGTCCATCAATTGGGGAATGGCTAAACAAGTTGTGGTATATGAATGTAATGGAATACTATTGTGCTATAAGAAATGATGAACAGGAGAACTTCAGAGAAACCTGGAAAGACATATAAGAACTGATGCCGAGTGAGGAGAGGAGAACCAGGAGAACATTGTACACAGTAACAACCACAGTGTGCAAGGACTGATTTTGATAAACTCAGCCCTTCTCAGCAATGCAAGGACCTAAAACAATTCCAAAGAACTCATGATGGAAAATGTCAGCCACATCCAGAGAAACAACTATGGAGTCAGAATGCAGAATGAAGCAGACTATTTTTTTTGTTTTATTTTATCTTTTTGTGGGTTTTCCCATTTGTTATAATTCTTCTATGCAACATGACTATTGTGAAAATGTGTTTGATAGGAATGTAAATGTAAAGCTCATATCAGATTGCAAGCCATCTTGGGGAGGCAGAGAAAATTTAAAACTTATGGAAGTGAATGTTGAAAACTGAAAATAAATAATTTAATAATAAAAAAAGAAAGTAAAGGTTCTTGTTGATTTCCTAGTAAAATTTCCTACATTGACACTTCCATACCTTCCTTTCTCTAATGGTAATTATTAGGGATAGGAATAGAACCTGTAATTTAATTGGTATAGAGAATTCTTAGATGAGGAAACCCCTTTATATAAATGCAGGTCTACATCTCTGTATTCTTTGAGGGTGGCCTAGAACACTGAAAGTTTAAGGGACTTATCTGGGCAAGCATATTAAAACATCTTTTTTAGTTCAAGTGAAAATATTTAGAAATTATATTTCTCTAGTTTAAAAATCTTTTCCAGATTTTTCTCTTTTAAATATGTGTAAAAGGTAAAAAGCAAAGGTTAAGGTCCCAGAAAATAAAACAAGACTAGAAACTCAATTTTATCTTTTGTTTGTCCTGTGACCCACCAAAGGGAAGTACCTTCTCTTTCTTTAAATTAAAAAAATATTTTATTTTATTTTTAATATTTTATTTATATATTGTAAAAATAATTTTTGAAATAAAATTTTAAAAATGTTTTGAGTTCCAGATTTCTTTCCTCTCTCCTTCATCTCCCCCCTCCCTGAGATAGCAAGCAATTTTATATAGGTTATACATGTGTACTCATGTAAAACATATTTCTGTATTAGTCATGTTGTGAAGGAAAACACAGACAAAAAAATGGAAAAAAAAAGTAGTATGCTTTGATTTGCATTCAAACTTCATTCATTCTTTCTCTGCAGGTGGATAGCATATTTCTCCATAAGTCCTTTGTAATTGCCTTGATCATTGTATTGCTCAGAATAGCTAAGTCATTCACAGTTGATCATTGGTATAATATTGTAGATATTGTGTGCAATGTTCTTGTTCAGCTTACTTCACTTTGCATTAGTTCATGTAGGTCTTTCCAGTTTTTTTCTAAAAGCATCCTGCTCATCATTTCTTATAGCACAATATATTCATACATCACAACTTGTTCAGCCATTCCTCAATTGAGGGGCATCCCCTCAATTTCCAATTCTTTCCCACCATAAAAAGAGCTGCTAAGAATATTTTTGTCTTTATAGGTCCTTTTTTGTTTTTGTTGTCCTTTTTACCTTTTTGTGTTTTCCTTCAGTCTTTTGTTTGAATGTCAAATTATCTGTTTAGCTTTGATATTTTCATTAGGAATGCTTGGAAGTTCTCTATTTGGGGGGGGGGGTAATGAGGAGCAAACACTTGTGAGGGGGAGGGGTTATAAGAAGCAAACACTTATGAGGAAACAACATGACTAATTTTTTTTTTGGCAGTTGGGGTTAAGTGACTTGCCCAAGGTCACATGGCTAGTAAGTGTTAAATGTCTGAGGCTGGATTTGAACTCAGGTCCTCCATATTCCAGAGCCAGTGCTCTATTCACTGTGCCACCTAGCCACCCTGAACATGACTATTATGGAAGTATTTTGCATGACTACTCATGTATAACCTATATAAAATTTCTTGCCTTCTTAATGAGGGTGGGTAGGGAGAAAGGAAGGGTGAGAATTTGGAATTCAAAGTTATAAAAATGAATGTTAAAAATAGTTTTTACATGTAACCGGGAAATAAGATACATAGGCAATGGGGTATAGAAATCTATCTTGCCCTACAGGAAAATAGAAGGAGAAGGGAATAAGGGAAGGGCAGGAGTGATTAGAAGGGAGGGCAGAATGTGGGGAGGGGTAATCAGAAGCAAAACAATTTTGAGGAGGGAAAAGGTGAAAGAAGAGGGAGAATAGAATGAACAGGGGTAGGGTGAATAGGATGGAGGGAAATACAGTTAGCAATAATAACTGTAAAAAAATTTTTGAAGCAAACTTCTCTGATAAAGTCTTCATTTCTCTAACATATAGAGAACTTTATCAAATTTACAAAAATAAGAGCCATTGATAATTGATAAATGACCAAGAGATATAATCATTTTTTCAGATGAAATAATTAAAGCTATTTATAGTCATGTAAAAAAATTCTAACTTACTAGTGATTGGAGAAATGCAAGTTAAAACAATTCTGAGATACTACCTCATACCTATTAGATTAGGCAATAGGACAGAAAACATAAATGACAATGTTAGAAGGGATATGGGAAAAATGGGACATTAATGTATTGTTGCCAGAGTTGTGAACTGATTAAACCATTCTATAAAGTGATTTGGAACTATGCCCAAAGGGCTATAAAATCATGCATACCCTTTGACATAGCAATACCACTACTAGATATGTATCCCCAAAGAGGTAAAAAGCAAAAAGGAAAAGGACCTATCTTTGCAAAAAAATATTTATAGCAGCTATTTTCTGAGGGTAAAGAATTGAAAATTGAGGGGACACACATCAATTTTTTGTTTTGTTTTATATTGTTTATTGTTCGTCGATGACTTCCACTTGCCCAATCCTAATTTTTAAGGAATTATTTTCTTCACTGAGTTTTGTATCTCTTTTTTTCACTTGATCAATTCTATCTTTTAAAGAGTTTTTTTCTTCAGTGAATTTGTTACATCTTTTTCCATTTCTTCTATGCTTCCTTTACCAAGATATTGACTCCTTTTTTTATTATTCTCTTGCATCATTCTCATTCTTTTCCCAATTTTTCCTCTACCTTCTCACTTGATTTTTAAAATCCTTTTTGAGTTCTTCCAGGAATTTTCTTTGGGTCTGATGGCAATTCACCTTTTTCTTTGAGGCTTTGAATATAGACATTTCAACATTGTTCTCTTCTGAATTTGTGCTTTGATCTTCCTGTCATCACAGTAGCTTTCTATGGTCAGGTTTTTGTTTTTATTTTTTGTTTGCTCATTTTTCTAGCCAATCTTTTGTCTTTATGTTAATGTTGGGTTTTGATCCTAGAGTGGAGGAGGTACTGTACCAAGCTTCAGGTTTTTTTGTACTGCTGTTTGCAGAGTGAATTCTGGAGACCTGCAAGTTTTCAGTTCTTCTCAGGTGATTTCATCTAAGGAAAGGTGTGGTCCCTGCTCTCCTGGACTGTGCTCTGGTCTGTGAGTGACAAGTCCTCTTTTCCTCTCTGGAACTGCAACCACAGTCCCCACTCAGCTGTGAGCTCTAGTATGTTAATGCTTTTTCTTGCCCTTGGACTGCCAGTCAGGCCTGTGGCCCAGATCTGTGTATGGGCAATGCAACAGAGTCCTCTTAGCAAAGTGTCCCTAGTAATCTTCTTCTAACCAGTTGTCCCCCCTTTACCATCTGTTGGCTTAGAGCTCCAGAAGTCACTGCTCAATTCAGTTGCTCCCCCTCCTTCAAGGGTTGCACTGGCTTGCTAATGTATGAGCTGGACTGTACTCTACCTTCACTTTAGTGAGACAAACTTTTCCTATCAATCTTCTATATGTTATCTTGGGCTAGGAAAATTGTTTTTCCCTGTCTTTCTGTTGGTTCTGCCAACTCCAAAATTTATTTTGAGGCATTATTTTAAAATTGTTTGGAGGGTCATTTGAGAGAGTTTAGGAAAGTCCTTGCCTTTACTCCACCATCTTGGCACCACCAGGGAAATGCCTTCTGTTAATCAGAAGTGTAGTATTGATTACAGGAAAGAGACCTTTCCTTTCAATCCTTGAGAGACATTGATCAAGGAAGTAATTAAATAGTGAAAATTCAGAAATGTTAAGTGAAAATTGTATTTTTTAACATAGTGTCATCTTTTGCTTGTTGAGATTCCTAAAAATGTTACTCCAAATCATTGAGGGGTAGAAAGGATACTGAAGGGCATGGGGGGATGTATGCCAGTTTGAACATTTCTCTCTTTAAGCTAGAAATGGCTAAGATATTAGATTAATATTAAAATGAATAAAATTGTTTATGGCAGATTTGTACCTAAAATGCAGAGCATTTTATAAAGAAATGCTATTATTTTTCTTTGATATGAGTGTCACATAGCTAATATGTGTCTGAGGCAAGACTTGAACCCAGCTGTTCCTGTCTGTGAAGACAATTCTCTATCCACTATGACATGGCTGATGATTATATATTCGTATGCAATTGATGTGGTATAAGCTCCATGAAGCACAGTCTATAGAATTTTATAGCTGAAAATGACCTCTGAGGCTATCTTATCCAGTCCTCTCATTTTATAGATGAGGTACCTGAGAATAATTTGTCCCAAGTCACCGAGCTATTAGTACAGCACTTCATAGTTTACAAAGCACTTTCATGTAATATATATCTATATATGAGATATGTATACATCTAGACATATGTACACTCTCATATATTATATATTTATTATATATTATATTACATATATGTTATATGCACATATAATTGTACAAACACACATATAATGAAAGTACCTTGCCCGGGGTCACATACTTGTAAATATCTGAGGTTGGATTTGAGCTCAGAAATTCCAGACCTAGCACTCTCTGTATTATACCACCTAGTTATTTACTTTTTCTCTTTCTACTAGTTACTGACTGTTAAAAGTAAGCAGAACATTGGGGCTTTTGAGAATAGATTTAAGAGTGTAGGACCTATAGAGGATTTTGAATTTAAGGGTAATAGCTGCTCTCAAGGGGACCCAATCTGCAAACGAATTGCAAACATACTGCAGAGAGGGAAATTATATTACATTACCATGGTTTTCCTTCTTTCTCTCCAGTCATTCCTTTATAAAAATCAAACCAAGGGGGCAGCTAGGTGGTGCAGTGAATGAGCACCAGCCCTGGAGTCAGAAGGACTTGAGTTCAAATCTGGTCTCAGACACTTAACACTTAGTAGCAGTGTTACCTTAGGCAAGTCACTTAACCTAATTGCCCTTCCCTCCCCCCTCCAAAAAAATAAAAAAATATAAAAAAAAAATTTAAAAATCATACAAAGGCTTAGGCAGTAATAGTACAAGGAGAGGAAAGTTTACAAGCTTGTAGTCAGTTCTAGGAGAATCAAGTTATAGTCTGGGTTTCAGGTTGGGAACCCAAGGGTTAAAATAAAAGTATATTCCCCTACTTGAGATTAGGAACAAGAGGAGAAGGCATGAGTTCCAGCAGGGTAACAGGTGTGAGGACTCAGTCAACAAGCTCATTCACACCCCTGGTTGGGGTGGGGTGGGGATGCAGATAAGTTAGGGTTTAGTTAGCATGCATATAAAAACCAGTCTCCTCTAGCTGCTTATGCTTTCATAGCTTCCATTCATCCTTACATGTTGCTCCCACGATAAATGTTGACCTGGCCTAGAAAGTACTCCATCTACCACATTCCTTCACTGAATGGAGGATTCCCATCCTGTCAATGTGCTGCTGGGAATTCCCTTCCTCAGCTATGATGAAGGCCAGTTCTGTGTAATACATATCCTAGGAGTGGGGAACCTGGGGCCTCGAGGCCACATGTGACTCTCTAGGTCCTTGGGCTTTTTGACTGAGTCAAAGTTTTACAGAACAAATCCTTTTACTAAAGGGATTTGTTTTGTGAAGCTTGGATTCAGTCAAAGGGCTGCACTTGAGGACATAGAGGGCCACTTGTGGCCTCAAGGCCACAGGTGCCCCACCCCTGGGGCCCAGAGTTAGAAAGCCAGTGGCTTTCTCCTAGGGTACTCTCAGCAGGAATTTTACCATTCTTCAGTTGCCTCAGCACACTCCTTAACCCTCAGTCAGGCCAGTTTCCAGACATCAGAAAGAGAGCTCAGGAACAGAGATAAACCTCAGGTTTCAGATGTTCATGCAGGCAAGGAGAACATAATAAAATCCAAGGTGCAGTTGTGATTCTGAGGGAAAACTCATTTGTCTTAGCTGTTCCTTTGATGCTTTCTGCTGGATACTGGGATCAGGGTTCAAATGGCAAAGTAATTCCTGATGCCAGGAGTGTGAGAGTCACCTGTGGCACCCTGTGTATTCTAATCTTGGCTAGAGCAAGGGTGAAGGATCTGATAGTATATAGTATAGATGCTGACATTACTATTTCTTTCAATAGTCCTATTTTCTTCTGGTCTTTCAGTAGTTCCATTGTGAGGGAGAGGGTTGTTCCCCAAGATTCAGCATTCGGCCTATTGTTCTCTGTCTGCACATAGCCACCCTCTGAGAAATAATGCTCCTGTTATTTCAGTTTCGACTCTCCCAACTATATCAATGATTCCTCAAATGATTATCTTTGATGTGTGCTTTTACCTGAATTCTAGCCTCAGGTCTCCAACTATTAGACCTTCTCACTTGTATGCCCCATTATTGTCACCACAAGCTCAATATATCTGAAACAAAATACCTCACCTTAAGTATATTACTCCCTAGATCACCTCCTCCCAATTTTATTTTCTTTGGGGAGAGAACCATTATTTCTCTAGTCACTCAAGCCAGAAATCTAGATGTTATCTTTAATTCTTCACTCTCAATATTATTAATAATAATTATAGCAACAACAATAATATATTTCATCTTCTAGATGTTTCCAGAAGACTTTACATTTCTGGTCATCCTTTCTCACACTTGTTATATTTTCTTTCATATCTCTTCCCCTATTCTGGTTCTATTGGGAGAGCTGGAGTGCTCCTTGCTTCTCATTTCTACTTCCAGACTCTCTCTCCCACCATTACTCTGCAACTTCTTCTCCTCTGCATATCACTCTATCCAAATTTATCACCCAATCCAGGTCCTAGTGGATATCTAACAGATCCCAGGATATTTATCCTTTTTTTTCTCAATAAATTAGCTGCCTGATTCACAGTCTTCCTTTCCACCCCAATTTCTGTCCTGATGCTAAGGAACTTCAATATACATATTAATGTTCTTGCCATCACCCACAAATGCTCCATTTCCATGATCAAAAACTGGGAAAGTACTTTTGCCCAGTCCCAGTCTCCTAACACTCCATCTCTTCCTCTCTCCTAGAGCTTCAAATCTATTCTTTGCCCTCCCTGTGACCTATAATCTCTCCAGTCCTAAAAATTTTTCTAGGTCATCAGTTCATTGTGGCTTTACTCTCTTCCCTTATCAGTGCCCCCCCTCGAATTTATTGATTTTTTTTTTTAGTTTTCAACATTTGCTTCCACAAGATTTTGGTTACAAATTTTCTCCCCATCTCTCCCCTATCCCCTACCCCAAGATGGTAAGCATATTGAATATCCATCCCCAGTTCCCTTACCAGTTTTTGTGTTTACAGAATTCACTACAAATTTATGATATTTACTCTCAACTGAGCTTTCAGTATAGCAAAGTATTTCTTGTATTACTCCCTAATTGATTCTCTATCCCACTCAGCACAGTAGCTATTCCAGATCTTTTCTTCTTCAACCTCCTTTCCCCACTCCCCCTACACTCCTCCTACCCTTTTAGATAAGTATACCTTATAGAGGAAAAAAATTGAAGCCATTTGCTAAAAGATCTTTCTCCCCTTCTCTTCATCTCATAGTACCTTGACATCACTCCTTCACCATTTCCTTCTTTGCTTCAGTCTCCAATGAAAAGGTTTCCTTTCTCTGGCGAGGGCCAACCCCTCTACATTACCCTTGATCCTATCTTTTCCCATCATTACCAGTAAATCACCCCCACTATTTCCCCTTTAATCTCCTAATGTTTCCTTTTCCATTGCCTACAAACATGCCAATTCTCCCCCATCTTTTTTTTTTTTTAAGCAATCAGGGTTAAGTAACTTGCTCAAGGTTACACGGCCAGTTATTTCTGGGTGTGGTGCTGAGTGTCTGAGCCCAGGATTTGATCTCCAGGTCGTCCCAACACTGGAGCCGGTGCTCTTACTCACTGAGCCACCTGGCCGCCCCTAAGCAATTGGGGTTAAGTAACTTGCTCAAGGTTACACGGCCAGGTGTTTCTGGATGGGTGCTAAGTGTCTGAGCCCGGGATTCGATCTCCAGGTCTTCTCAACACTGGAGCCGGTGCTCTTACTTGCTGTGCTACCTGGCTGCCCCTCTCCCCCATCTTTAAAAGAAAAATGCTCTCTACATCTTGCCATCCTGCTCAATGTCATCCTCTATCTTTCCTCCATTTCTTATCCAAACTTTAAAAAAAGGCATCTATACTTGTTTCTTTTGCTTTCTCTCCTCTTGCTCTCTTCTTGACCCTTACAATCTGACTTCTGACTTCATCATTCAACAAAAACTGCTGTCTTCAAAGTTACCAGTTATCTCTCTTTGAAATTTTTTTATTTCTATCTTTTGTTTTCATATCTGACAAATGTTCCCATGTATCTCCCTCTCCCTCTTCTAAAGAGCCATCCCATATAACAAATGATACATTTTTAAGGAAAAGGAAAAAGAGAAAACAGATCAGCAAAACTAAACAATACATCAATAGAATCAGAAAATATATACAATGTTCTTTACCTGTGGACCCCCCTATTTCTTTTTTTTTAAGGTTGACCCATTCCTTTTTGCCTTCCTATTCTTCCCCTCCATTGTAACCATTTTTCCTTGCCTCTTCTTTATGAGATAGTTTAGCCTATTCTGTCTCTCCCCATCTCCTCTCAATATATTCCGCTCTCACCTCTTGATTTCACCTTTTAAGTATCATCCCTTCCTATTAAATTGGTCCTATGCCCTCTATGTATACCTGTAAATATATACACACACATTCACATATGTATTCATATGCCTGTATACCCTCAGATATAGACATATATATATATATATATATATATATATATATATATTTCTATTCCCTTCAACTATTTTCATACTGAGAAAAGTTTCATCAGTTACAATTATTGTTTTTCCATGTAGGAATGTTAATAGTTCAAATTTGATAAGTTCCTTATGATTTCTTTTCCCTGTTTACCTTCTCATGCTTCTCTTGCTTCTTGTATCTGAATGTCAAATTTTCTATTCAGCTCTGGTTTTTTCATTAAGAATGCTTGAAAGTCCTCTATTCCACTGAATGACCATATTTTCCCTTGAAACATGATAGTTTTGCTGGGTTGGTGATTCTTGGTTTTAATCCCAGCTCCTCTGCCCTCCAGAATATCATATTCCAGGCCCTTTGATCCCTCAGTGTAGAGGCTGCCAGATCCTGAGTTATCCTGATTGTGTTTCCACAATATTCAAATTGTTTCTTCCTGGCTGCTTGTAATATTCTCTCCTTGATCTGGGAGTTTTGGAACCTGGCTATAATATTCCTAGGAGTTTTCTTTTTGGGATCTTTTTCAGGGGGTGATTGGTAAATTCTTTCAATATCTACTTTGCCCTCTGGTTCTAAAACATCAGGGCAGTTTTCCTTGAGAATTTCTTGGAGGATGATTTCTAGGTTCTTTTTTTGATCATGGCTTTCAGGTAGTCCAATAATTTTCAAATTATCTCTCCTGGATCTATTTTCCAGGTCAGTGGTTTTTCCCATGAGATATTTCACATTGCCTTCTATTCTTTCATTTGTTTGGATCTGTTTAACAGCATCTTGATTTCTCATAAAGTCATTAGCTTCCATTTGCTCCAATCTAATTCTGAAGGAATGATTCTCCTCAGTGAGCTTTTGAGATTCTTTTTCCATCTGGCAAATTTGGCTTTTTAAGGCATTCTTCTCCTCATTGCCTTTTTGAGCCTCTTTTGCCATTTGGGTTAGTCTGTTTTTTAAGGTGTTATTTTCCTCAGTCAGGCTGTTGACTCTCATTTCATAATTTTCTTGCATTGTTCTCATCTCTCTTCCCAATTTTTCCTCCACTTCTCTTATCTGCTTCTTAAGGTCCTCTATGGCCTGTAACCAGCTCTTATTTTTCTTGAAAGCTTTTGGTGCAGGAATTCTGACTTCACTTTCTTCCTCCTGTTCCATGCTTTGATCCTTTTTGTCCCCCAAATCGGAGTCTAATGTTGGAATACTCTGCTTGGTTTGCTTCCTCTGCCTGGTCATGTTGCCCCTCAGTCACTTGACCCCTGGGCTTTTTGCCACAGTAGGACTCTGCCACAAGACAGGGGAGCTTCATTCCAAATGCTGTGGTTTTCTCAGCTGCCTGAGGTATTAGTTGGGTGACCTCTCTGAAACCTCCATGCACTCTGGCAAGCTGGTCACATACCCCAGGACCTTCACCCTAGATTGCAATCCAGATCCAAACAGATTAAAGCAAGAGCGATTACCCCTCGGACTGGTAGCTTGGTTCCCCTACACTCTGCAGGCCAGGAGCTGAAGCTGTCATGACGCAGCCCTCAGTGGCTTCTTTCCCTGGGAGCAAAAACCAACGTACTCCCAACTACTGGGTCCCAAAGTCCACACTGCACTGACCTCTCACTTTGTCCTTAGCATCTATGTGTTGATAATTCTGGATCACCACAGCTGCTGGTGATCTGGAGTCCCTCCAGCTGGTGGTTGGTCAGGCCCACCCTGGGGCTAAAACCTTGGAGTGGGGTTGGGCTCGGCTCCCAGATCGCTGTGCCGGCCAATTCCTGCCAGCCTGCTGGGCTGTCCTCAGTGGGAGGTTAGCTTCTCTGTGTCATTTTGTGGGTTCTGTAGCTCCAAAGTTTGTTTAGAGTCCCCTTTTACGTGAATTGGAGGTGGTGGGAGCCAGAACTGCACAGAGGTCCTGTTTCTACTCCACCATCTTGACTCCACCCCCGGGCCTCCTACTTCTGCAAAAGGATTAGAAGAGGGGAGGCTAGGTGGTCCTGCAAATAGAGCACTGGCCCTGGAGTTAGGAAGACCTTAGTTCAAATCTGGCCTCAGACACTTAACACAAAACTTGGGCAAGTCACTTAACCCCAATTGCCCTACCTTCCCCTCTCCAAAAAGCAAAAAAAAAAAAAAAAGAATTAGAAGAGATGTCTTCTCTTAGTTCTTCTTTGGGGTCATACTTGCTCTTTGTAATTTTGCAGTTTACTTTCAGCTGCTTTGTGGTTGCTTGTTTTTTTTTTTTTTGTGCAACATTTGCATTTATTCCAATAAGACAGTACAGAGCTGGTCTCAGCCCTCACCCTTCTCAACAGTAAGAACAACAGGTAGAAGTCCAGAGGTCTCAACTCCAGGAAGGAGGCTAGAAAACCAAAGATTCAGAGAAGAGGGACAATCTGAAAGATGGAGCTTAGGCTGCAGCAGGTTAAGGCAAAGGCTGGCTGATGGGGCTAAGAGTACAGGGATACCCAGGATCAATGAGGGGGCCTCCCTCCACCCCCAGGGCTGGAGCTAGCGGAAGTAGTTGGGACATTCATGGGCCACAAGGTTCCAGGCCTCATCAAAGGCCTTCACTACCCCAGGCTCCAGTGGGCCCTCCTCTGATGCTGCCATGTTCTGCTGCAGCTGTTGGAGGCTGGACATGCCCAGGATAACAGCATCTCCACAGGAACCCTGGAGCTGGGAGTGGTGGCACATCCATCTGAGGGCTGCTGAGGTCATGCTGGGAGGGTGGGCCCCGTAAGATGCTGCCAGGGCTTTTTCTACAAGAGCAATGGCTTGGAAGTGATGCTCCTTCCAGAAGCGATTCCTGTAGGTCTCAGCCCAGCTATTCCCAAAGAACTGGCCTTCAGGCTGTTTTTTGTTCTTGTCTTCATATTTGTACTTGCCAGTCAGGAGGCCACCAGCCAAAGGGTTGTAGGCATAGAACCGAAGTCCATAGTGACGTAGGCAGGGGAACAGCTCCATCTCCACTTGTCTGGTGGTGGCATTGTACATGCCCTGGTACACAGTGGGGACGACCCAGCCATTAATTCTGCAGAGGGTGCAGATTTCAGCGACTTCCCAGGAGGCGTAGTTAGACAGGCCCAGCTCTACAAACTTACCCTCCTGGTGCAGCTCATTGCAGGCCCGCAGAGTCTCCTCCACGGGTGTGTTGTGGTCTGGTGCATGCAGGTAGAAGAGATCCACTTGGGTGCACTGCAGCCGCTGCAAGGAGGTCTCTCCAGCTGGGAACGGACACTTTCAGCCCTCAGAGTCTTTCCATCCCAGGGATTGGCTTTGGTGGCAATTTTCACTCTGCTGCCGCCGTCCCCCAGCCCCAGGCCCATGCTGCCCACGATACTCTCAGACTGGCCGTCGCTGTACATGAAGGCCGTGTCCAGCTCGCGGTGGCCATGCTCCAGGAAGGCGTGCACGGCGGCAGAGCTTGCTGACCCGTCCATGCGCGGGCCCATCTCCATGGTGCCCAACACGGAGGCCAGCAGGGCCCGGGCCGCCGAGGAGACGACATGGGCAGAGCGAGACATCCTGGTGGTGGCGGCGGCTGCTCTAGGACAGCAGGAAACGGAGGTTCCGCGGGCAGATCCGCAGCGGGCGGCAGCACAAGTCCGTGGTTGCTTGTTCTTTCCATTCACCTTGTCGTTGTGTATATTGTTTTCTTGACTCAGATTTACTTCACTCTGAATCAGTTCATAGAAATCTTTCCATGCTTTTCTGTATTAATCATCTTATTTTTTTCTACAGCATAGTAATTTTTAATTA
Source organism: Petaurus breviceps papuanus (assembly GCF_028583685.1). Classification (NCBI taxonomy): domain Eukaryota; kingdom Metazoa; phylum Chordata; class Mammalia; order Diprotodontia; family Petauridae; genus Petaurus; species Petaurus breviceps. The sequence goes on from NW_027186296.1 coordinate 26,267,824, forward strand.
TATTCGTATATTGCAATTTAACCATTCCCCAATCTATGTATATCTATCCTGTTCTTTTGTTTCCATAAATATTTTTGGTGTACATAAGTTCTTTCTTGTTATCAGTGACCTCATTCTAGTATATACTTGGTAGCAGAATCTCTGGGTCAAAGCTTATAGACATTTTAGTAATTTTATTTGCACAATCACAAATTGCTTTCCAAAATAATTGTACCATTTTAGAACTCTACCAGCAATGCATTAATATGCTCATCTTCCTACATAGTCACCAAGGTGATTTTTCTAAGATGGAATCTGACGTCTCCCCCTTGCCCAAACTCAAACCCTATTACCTTTAAAATCAACTCTACACCCCTCTGCTTGTCATTTAAAGTTCTTTGCAACATAATCTCTTCCAATTTTTTCATCCTTCTAACTCCTTACTCTTCTGGTCTACTCACTATTCCATAGACAGAACATTTTATCTTATATTTCCAGGGATTTGTACCGATTGTCTCTCATGTACTCTTTCCTTCCCCCTGACTCTTGAAATTTTTGGTTTCCTTCTAGATGCAGTTAAAGCACCATCTTCTATGTGAAACTTTTCCTGACTTCTACCCTTCCTTCCTCAGCTACTAGTATACTCCCTCCCCAAACTACATTATATGAATTTTATTTTCTTATACATGTACATGCTATTTTCCTCTTATAATACAAACTCTTTGAGAACAGGAACTGATCATTTTTTACTTTATTTCTACAGAAATTAGCATAGTATCTGACATGTAGTAAGCCCTTAATAAATTCTTAGAGAACAATATAAGACTTTAAGGTTTGTAGAGCATTTTATATGTAGTATCTCATTTGATACCCACAATAACCCTTTGGAAAGGTGATAGTATTAATATCATTACTGTTTTGTCGATATTAAGTGACTTTCCTAACATCAAACACAGGAAGTATCTAAGGCAGTATTCAAATCTGGGTCTTCCTAAATTCAACCCCAGTATTCTATCCATTATGCCATATGATCTTCCTTCATGTTTCTCTGGTCTCTCATATTTAATCTCACTAAGTACATTGATTCTTCCTTTAAAATGTGTCACATCTGTCTTTGTTACCATTGCAACTGACACCACTTTAGGCCAGGCTTTGTATTGCTGGAACATTATTCTAGCTAGGCTCTCTGATTCTAGAACTAATGCTAATGTTACTAAAATTCCACTTTCAGCACATCATTCCTCTTCTCAAAAAAATCCCTTTTTTCCATTACATTAAATCTAAATTTGTCTTTTCTGTCTTTTCAAGGTTGTCCATAATCTAACTATGGCCAATTTATTTAACTCCGTGTCTCCCTGCCCTTTTCCCCTCCTTACATTTTCCATTCCAGTGAGATTGGTTTCAGTAACACACCATCCTAAGTCTCCCCTCCTTTCCATCCCTTGTCTGAGATGTTCTCTTCTCTCACCTGTGAGGAGTAAAATCTGAAATAATTGAGGAAACAAAATTTCAAGCTTCTGCGCATATTGATTTATTTTACAATGCATACTAGGTCATAAGAAATTGGGACCAGGCTTTCTCAGCTTGGTACCCGACCTTGAATATAGGGCTTGACAGATTTTATGTTCTATTAATTTATTATTCGTTATTTTAATAGTATTGATTACTTTTATTAATAATAATTGATAATAATTATTTTATTTATTATTTATGTTTTATTAAAGGTATAAACCAGGATACAAGGATAAGTAATTTGATTTCTAATTGGAAGAAAGATTAGGGACTTTCCAGTTTGGAAGGGGGAGAAGCAAATAGGTGCAATTCCTTGAAATAAGAAAAAAGAGTTGTCCCACTCCCCCCAAGCCCTCAAATATCTGTATTCAATCAAATAATACAAGGAGACAATAACTGATTGACCAGTATGGGGCTAGTTTTCAGATAAGACACAGGGGTTGCTTGAGATGTATAACTGTTAGGAAACTCCTTGCTTTGGATCTGCTTGGGTTTCTGGTCAGCATAATCTAGGCCCTTAGTTAAGGGTCTCCAAGCAGCAGGTAGAGCTGGTCCAGCTTCCTAGCCATGCAGGGACAGTTTCAAACAATGCAATAAAAATGTCTCACAATTTCTATAATTGAATAAAGTTTTCTCACAAGACAGAAATTGGACTAGATCCATAATTGAATAAAAAAAGAACTGAGCTAGATCCAGAATTGAGCTACAAGAGGGAGTCAGTGTGATTCATTCAATTCCCTCAATTCCCACACACTTCTCTATTTTTAAATCATACTTAAAAAAAAATTAATCACCTCAAGAAGAAGAATACAGTTCTAAATAGTTCATAGAATTCTTCCCAAGTTTCTCTGAATTCTTCCTATTTGTTATTTATTACAGCACAGTGATCATCCATTATATTTGCATTCTAGTTTGTTCAGCCATACCCCTACCTAAGTAATGGGCACCTATTTTGTTTCCAGTTTTTTGCTACCACAAAAAAGTCCTGCTACAAATATTTTAGTATACATAGGGGTTTTCCCCTCCATCTTTGACGTTAGTTAGTTATATGTCTAGTTGTAGATGGATGGGTAAAAGGGTCTGGACAGTTTAATGACTCTCCTTGAAAAATTCCAAGTTGATGGAATGGTGGGACAATTGCACAATTCTACCAACAGTGTATTAATGTTCCTTTCTTCCTACAGTCTATTTAATATCATTGGTTTGTATTTTATCATCTTTGCCAGTTTAATATGTCTGAAGTAAAACTAGTGTTGCTCTGATTTGCATTTCTCTTCTTAGTGATTTGAAGAAATATTTCATGATTGTTGAGTAATTTCATTTCTCGTTCCAAAAACCATTTGTTTTTTTCCTTTGACCACTTGCCTATTAAGAAATGGTTCTTGGTCTTGCATCATTGTATCGATTTCCTATAGAACAAAATTTCCCCCTAGATATTTGATTCAACTATTTTTCTTAATCAACTTAAGTTTCTCTTCTATTAGTTTTGTTTGAGCAAATGCTTTTTAATTTTATATAACCCAAATGACCTCTTTTATTTTTCATGGACATCTCTTTCCTTTGGTAAGAATTCTTCTAATCAAATTGCAAAAAATACCTCCTTCCATTCTCCCAATTTGTTTTATGATGTTACTTTTGTATTTAAATGAAGTATTAATTTGGAGTTTGCTTTAAAAATGTATAAGCACCGATATAAACCTATTTCCTGCCAAAATGATGACCAGCTCTCCTAATTATTTTTGGGAAATAAAGAGGGTCATGTTTTCAACAGTGGATACTAAATGAATGACTAGCATCAACTTATTAAATTAATATTGATAGAGTGGCGTTAAAAGAAAGGACATTAGATACAACTGAAGCAACTCAGCCTTTGACCACTTAATGTACTAAAGAATAACTTTTGATCTTATGTATATTTGTTAGTTGTCTATATAAATTTAGATATCACAGCTTTATCAGATAGCTGATCTAAAGATTTCCCTGCAGATAACTGCTTCTTTTCTTACCCTGCTTACATTCTTTGTTTATGTAATTGAAATCACTTATTTTACTTTTTGTAATCACCAATTTCTTTGGTGAAGAGTTTACCCTCTAGCAATAACTGTGAATATTATATAATCTGATTCTCTTCTAATTTTTAATAATATTATCATTAATATTACACATACATTTTGAATTTATTATGTTATATGGTGTGAGATAATCTAAATCTAATTTGTGTCAGGCAACTTTCTATTTTTCCCAGCACTGCTTATAAAATAAGGAGTTCTTATGTAAGTCATTTATGTTTTCAAGTGATTATTAAAAGCTTTTGTTTATTTCCTCAAAAGTTGTCCATATCAGGGGGCAGCTAGGTGGCTCAGTGAATAGAGTACTGGCCCTGGAGTCAGGAGGACCTGAGTTTAAATCCAGCCTCAGACACTTGACACAAAAACTAGCCATGTGACCTTTGTCAAATCACTTAACCCCAATTGCCTTCCAAAAAGCAAAAAAAAAAATGTTGTCTATATCTAGTGTACATTTTTCCATTGGAGAATCAATATTTACACTTATAAATTGATATTGGTTCAGTATAGATTTTGATGTCAGATTTTTATCAGATATATTTGCTGCACTGAAGCATTTCACCAAAGTACTATCTCAATGACTCATAATGTTGTAGAGGTAACCTTGGATTCTCAAAGGCTTATGCTAGCAAAGTATGAATTCTACTGGGTCCCGCCAAACAGGAAAGACATTGAGTACCAGACCAGTGGTTAACTGTTGTTTGAGGACTCTTAAAATTAATTTAAGAGATTTTCCATATGTTTAATGAAAATATACCTACATAGAGATTCTTCCTTAGTTTGTTTATTGCCTTTTGCTGAATTTAAACTTTCTCATGAGAATTTCCAGAAATTTTGTGTCTTTTTAGCATTTCTATTGTTTTCTAGACAAGAATCCTCAAAAGGTCATCTTCCCAGAAAGCCTTCCCTTACCTTTTCCTAAGCAAGTCCTACACAACTATAAAGACCAAATTGAATTCCATCTCCCTTCATGAGACTTTTTGGAACTGCTCCAGCTACTGCTGATTTCCCTTTCGCCTGAAATCTTAAAAAGCAAAATAAAACAAAAAATATATATATTTTATATCAAACAGTTTAGCACTTGACTATATATTGTCCTGTCTTAACATTGTTCAGTAGGTGTTCATCTTGTCTTCCTTAAACTCTTTGACTGAAGGACCTTGCCTTATATTTGTTGACTAGTACAGTGCTCAGCCCATAGGCACCCAGATAGTTATTAATTGATTTACTGAAGCTGCATTAGTCTTATTTTATTTCTTTTTCCTGCCCTATATAGCAAGCAGAATATTTATACCAATAATGTTTGTTATATTTCATTTTAATTCAATGGAACCACCATTGAGTGCGTTTCATCTGTAAGGCATTATGCTGCAGAGATAATGATTGCACTTAAATCACAATACTACAAATTAAATTTGAAGTGCAAAATAGTGGTACAAAGTGCCATAAGTTTGAAAGAACTTGTGTGTGTGTGTGTGTGTGTGTGTGTGTGTGTGTGTGTGTGTGTGTGTAAATGAAGCTGTAACTAGCAATTTTGTGGCCCCCTTTGGGGCCACATAAACTGTGCCCAGGATATACAATAGGAAATATACTATGCGTTCAGGTGGGGATACCTGCTAAACCCACAACAATCACTACTGCAGAGACTAGGGTGGGAAGAGTTGGCTTGGACCTGGTGTTCATTTGGAGTGCAAATACTAGGGAAAGTTAGTGGACCAGCTGTGTGCTTCCTTTTTTTTCTTTTTTCTTTTAAGCTCAATCTTCTTGTTAAGTAGCTGCTAAGTTGTATTGTTTCCTTTTGTAAAGGGAGGACAAGAGTTTTCAGTGCCCTCTAAATTTGTTACTAATGATAAAGCCTTGATTGTCCCATCATAGTTATAAAATTCTGAGTAGGGAGGGGAAGAAACATCAAAAGTTTTGTTTTGTTTTCTTTTTCTCCTTTCCTTCACTTATTAAATTCTCTTCTTCCCCTGTCCTTGCATTTCAGCTACACCCCTTTAACTTTTTGGTTATGTTTTTGCCCTGCATCACACTGTCCTAACCTTTTGGTTTCTTCCTACTGCCCATCTCTTTTATTCTATTGCCAGTAACTTCCTCTGCTTTTGGCTAAAAGCCAGGAATGTACAATTCTGAGCTCTCCATCTCAGAAATTGTTAAGGTTTTGGATGGTCCTGCAGTTTTCCCATCTGCTCTTTCAAATTTCCATCACCTCAGATCACTCACTACTGTTACTATTACCCTTCTCAGGAGTCACCTTCCTCAGCTGCTGCTGGAACTCTTTCCTCACTCTCTTCTCCTTGTCCTGATATTACCTTCACCCCACAAAGCCACAGACCTGTTCCAATATTTAATTACCTTTCAAATTTTGTTCTTCCTAATGTATAACCAAAGGTTTCTTGATGCTATTTAAGCTCCTATATGTCCTCTTGTTTTGTTGGTATCTTTTTCATAACAAACTTGCATATTCTTAAAAGTGTCTTACCTTTCTGCGATAAACAATCTGAGCTCCCTTAAACTTGTTTCTTTCCCCCTCTCTCCCAGTTTTAGTTACTCTACTCTGAACCTTCTCCTTGCTTCTCTATACTTGTGTTAAAATGCAGAAACCCAAAGTGAACACAATACCTTCATAAGGGTGTGACCAGTACCAAACATAGCACAGGGATGACTTCCAGCATTTGCCTGACATAGTCCTATTAATAGAAACCAGTATCATTCTAGATTTTAAAATAACAGCAATATACTATTGACTTATTCTAAGTTGTGACTATAGGCTACTTAAAACTTGTGGATCATCCAAAATAAAGAGAGGGTAGCTGACACATGAGATGATAGACTCAAATACAAAAAATATCTTAGCATGCTGGAGCAATGGGTTAAGACAAACGATATGAAATTTTAAGACTAAATGTAAAATCCTACACTTGGTTCAAAAAATCAACTTCAAAAATGAAAGCTGATGCAAATTCTTGGGGCAGCTAGGTGGCAAAGTGAGTAGAGCACCAGCCCTGGAATCAGGAGGACTTGGGTTCGGATTTGGCCTCAGACTTAACCCCAATTGCCCTCCCCTCCCCTCTCCAAAAAGCAAAAAAAAAAAAAAAAAGGAAAGCTGAGGGGAGACCTGGCTCAACAGTAGTTTATGTATAAAAGAATTGAAGGGGGCGGCTAGGTGATGCAGTGAATAGAGCCCTGGCCCTGGAGTCAGGAGGACCTGAGTTCAAATCCAGCCTCAGACACGTAACACTTACTAGCCATGTGACCTTGGGCAAGTCATTTAACCCCAATTGTCCTGCCCTCCAAAAATAAGAGCAAGAATTAAAGGTTTTAATTGACTATAAACTTAATAGTCGACTATTCTTGTCTTTGGAGGTGCTAAGCATCTCACACAACTTTCTACAATCTAGAAACTTAATCAGTGTTGTTGTTTTTCCTTCATTTTTTTTTTTTAAAGCAATCAGGGTTAAGTAACTTGCTCAATGTTACAGGGCCAGTTATTTCTGGGTGTGGTGCTAAGTATCTGAGCCCAGATTTGATCCAGGTCATCCTGACACTGGAGCCGGTGCTCTTACTTGCTGAGCCACCTGGCCGCCCCTTTTCCTTCATTTCCAAAGAGGACCAACACAATCAGGGAATGATGCCTTAACTCATGAGTGAATTGAATGACAGCAAGTCAGAGTTGCTCAAAGTCATCAGCCTTACTCTCTTCCTGAGTCATTGAAGTCATTGGAAAGACAAAAGTCAGGATGACTGGTAATGACCTGGGATGCAGTGGCTGACTTTGACATCTTCCACGTCTGACTAAACTCTAAGCACTCCAGAGTGCTTCAGTTGCCCTTGTGACCATTGGAACAAGTTGTTCTCATCTGCCCATTCTACCAGATGAAGCCTTCACATGTTTGCGGTAGACATCCCTCTAATTCACCAATGGGTTTGAAGCCTATTGGTTACCCTCTACTTGGTTTAACCCATCAACTAAGACGGTTCACTGGGTATGGCCTGTGCCTGCTACAACTTCTTGGAGCTACAAGGGAGAGTTGGGTGCCAAGAGAGATGGATGAGTAGTGCTGAGAAGGGCTCAGCCAGCCCTTATACTAGAGGTGCTAGTCCTCCCTGAACAACCCACATACCCCAAATTTAATCAATGTATAGTCTGTCTGTTCAATTAAGTTATTGATAAAGAGATGACATCATCTTTGACAGGACTGACACTGAGGAGTATGACTTCAGTTCTGAATTTATTGAGCATCGACTATATATTTTACACTGATCAAGGTGTGTGTGTGTGTGTATGTGTGTGTGTGCACACAAGTGATGGAGGATGGGACATACAAAGATATATAATATATTGTTTCTGACCTAATCTGTTGTCACAAAGATTAGAGAACATAAGACTATATAGTAAAGAGCTAAATATGATCATGTGCCATGATGTGTGGTAAGGATAATAATGGTGTAGCCACTGAGTCATCATAAGCAATTTCTGTGCTTAGGGCAAGTAAATGGCAATGATGGAGAGTGAAAGGGAGGCATAGGCTCACTTTGGGTTTATGTTCTGGTTTTAAGTGCCCCAGAGCACATAGGAGTTTCTAAACTGTTCAAAAGGGAAAAACAATCCCCAGAACTAAGCTGAACTATGAGATGGGGCTAGGCAGGAAAGAGATAATCATCTAGGGAACAGTGCCATCTACATCCTCTAAATTTTCCACCCTCGGGCAAAGTCCCAGTCATCCAGCTCTAGCCATAGTTCCACATAGATACGAAGGAAAAAGATTAAAGTTGGTTGGAATGACAAGATTTTGAAAAATTTAAGCATTCAAATGGGTTTTAGGTGCAATGACTAATCTCTCTGAACAACATTAATGCCTTCTTGACAGTTTGAATTCCCAGTTTCATTTTGATTTTATATTTGTGGTATTTTTTTCATTGTATATATTTAAAAACTTGTCCTAAGAAGCCTTGATCACGAACCTGAACTCTGTTGCTCACTTCCTGTGTCCATTTTACCAGTGAAAAACAGAATCTACTCACTCAGTACCTTCAGTTTTGTTTCAGCATCTGGTGTGTTTGAGAAATAGTAACACTTAATCGGCATTAACTGATTGTGCATTCATTTACTCTGGGAAGCAGAGATAGAAAACTTCAACAGTCCCCAGATATGAATCTGAGCTTGACAGTGTTTTTAAACACAATATTTATTCATATTTTCTGAGCCCATATGAAAAGCTATTCATACACTTTACTACAAGCCTGGATTACTCAGTATATCTGCCAATCCCTAAAATTAGTTTTTTAAAATGCCTTGTACAAGTCAGAAAAAAACAGCACATCTCTTTGAAGGTTTAAGACAGGCTAATATTTTACTTTTCTAAAAAAAGATAAGAATAAAATATCAGGGGAAAGTTGCATATATGTAGCAGTAATACTTAGTGGAGGTTGCTTTCTGCTGTGAATTATTACACTTTGGAAGACTTTCAGGCAGGACTGAGACTCATTTTCAACATCAAGTTAAAATCACTTTAGCGTGAATAATTTTTAAATGAAACATTTTTTTTTTCTGAGAGGAAAAAAGTTCCATATTGGATTTTATCTGGTTATTAAATTCACAAAGTACCTTGTATCTAGAAAGAGTATATTGTATCCTATGGAATTAACATATTCTATTTGCAAAAATGACATTGTTAGCCATATGAAAACAGTTGTTGGTCTAGATAAAGTTAAAATGCCTTCACAGGTTACAAATGTGCACACATGAAATTATAGAAATTAATTATAATCTCATGGCTTGCCTTTTCTTGTGATCCAAAGAGAAAAACTCACCTTTAAAACAAGATCTCTTTTCCCCAGCAAATTTATTTTTTGTATCTCCATGCTATTTTATGCGCTATGATCCCAGCTTTAATTACCCAGAGGATGGTTTTATATAGCTGGCATTTAGCATTTACAAAGCACTTTACCACCAACCACCACTGCCACCACCACCACATAGTACAGTGGATAGAGCACTGGGCCTGGAGTCGAGAAGACCTGAATTTAAGTATAACTTTCAGACACTTAGTAGTTGTGTGCCCCTAACCTCTATTTGCTTCAGTTTTCTCATCTGTAAGTTGGGGATAATAATAGCACCTCTCTCACAGGGTTTTTGTGAGGATCAAATGAGATTATTATTGTAAAGTGATAATAGCACAGTGCCCAACACATAATAAGGGCTATATAAATGTTAGCTAGGATTATTCTTAATACTCCTAGTTAACATCTATACAGTGCCTACGGCATGCTAGGAACTTTGCTAAAGGCTTTGCAAATATTATGTCATTTGATCCTCACAATAGTCACATGTAACATTCGTATTGTTACAATCCTTATGTTACAAATGAAGAAATGGAAACTCAGAGACTTTAAGGAATCTTCTCAAAATCATGTAGCTAGTAAATATTGCTAGTAAGACTTGAACTCAGATCCTTCTGACATGAATCCTTCTGATTGTTCAGCAATCTTTCCACTATCCCATACTGTCTGGTTTATCTTTAGACCAGTGGCGCTAAATTCAAGTAGAAATGGATCCCTAGGACTTATATTGACTTAGAACACCAAAAATTAAGATTATGTGTGTTTTATTTTTATTTATTTTGCTAAGCATTTCTTAGCTACATTTTAATCTGGTTCTGGCTGCACTCTGGAGTTTTGGGGCTTTTCATATGCTGCAAATTTGATACCTCTTCATAGACTACTGGAAAAAAAAACCCCAACAGTCACCAGCCCACTGAGTATTTATGAGTATCTTTTCTCTTTCTGAGCAAATAACGATGATGATAACTGATAACTCTTACACATGATATATTATGGTTACAAAGTACTTTATATACAACCCAATTGATTCTCAAAATTTCTTGGTCAAGTTGTCAGCCTAGGTATCATTATCACTATTTTATAGAAGAAGAAAAATGAGACTCACGTGAACAGATTTGATTAAATATATAATTAGTGGTTGACTCAGGATTCAAATGGACATTAAACTCAATGTCATTCTCATGATAAGCAGATGTCCATCTGTATAGTTCAAATAAATTGACTTTTGTACTATTCATTTAATTATGAGCACAAAGAATCTTTTCTTAGTTTCTCATTAATCAAACATGTCAGCAAAGAATCTTACTAGACAAATGTAAAAGATGTAGTGCTTAAAATCCCGTATTCACAGAATCACCAAAGGATTCCTCAGAAGCTCTTTAGTCTACCCATATCTGAATAGATATTGATTTCATACTTCAACATGCTGGAAGGATGGGTTAAGACCAGCGGTGGGGAACCTGAGGCCTCAAGGTCACATGTGGTTCTCAGGTCCTCAAGTGTGGCCCTTTGACTGGATTCATTCAAAGGGCCATATTTGAGGACCCAGATCTCAAGGCTGCAGATTCCCCACAAGATGAAATTATTAAGGACAAATATGAAATCTTACACTTAGGTTCAAAAAGTCACCTTCAAACTTTGCTTGATGATTAGTACTCTCTGGAGTGGCCTACTTCAATGTAGTGAACATTTGTTCAACATTCCAATTTGTTTTAACTCTAGGGCTAAGTACATTTTTTTCTTTATGTCAAACCTAAATTTGCCTTTTTGCCACTTCTACCCATTCTCCTAGTTCTGTCTTCATGGATTAAGAAGAACAAGTCTAATTCATCTTTCAAGAGAAAAGTTTTCAAATACTTGAAGTCAGCTATCATGACCTCTGGAATCTTCTATTCTCTCTTTTAAAAAATACAATATTTTTTCTCATTGTAAAAATAATTTTATCATTTGTTTTTAAAAAATTTTGAGTACGAAATTTTCTCCCTTCCTTCCTTTATTGCCCCCTCTTGAGAAGGCAAGCAATTTGATATAGATAATACAGGTGCAGTCATGCAAAAACATTTCCATACTAGTCATGTTATGAAAGAAAACAGACCAAAAACCAAACAAACAAAAAGTTTAAAAAAGTATGCTTCAATCTGCATTCAGATTACATCAGTTCTTTCTCTGGAAGAGGATAGCATTTTCATCATAAATGCTTTGGAGCTATCTTGGATTATTGTATTGCTGAGGATAGCTAAATCTTTCAAAGCTGATCATTATACAATATTGCTGTTATTCTGAACAATCTGAACATCAGTTCATATAATTCTTTCCAGGTTTTTCTAAATGCACCTTGGTCATCATTTCATGTAGCACAATAATATTGCATTACATTCATATACCGCAACTTGTTCAGTCATTCTCCAATTGATGGGCATCCCCTCAATTTCCAATTCTTTGCCACCATAAAAGAACTACTATAAATGTTTTTGCACATATAGGTCCTTTTCTTTCTTTTGATCTCTTTGGAATACAGACCTAGTAGTGGTATTGCTGGGTTAAAGGGTATGCACAATTTAATAGCCCTTTGACATAGTTCCAAATTGCTCTCCAGAATGGTTTGATCAGTTCACAACTCTACCAACAGTACATTAGTGTCTTAATTTTCCCACAAATCCTCCAATATGTTTCATTTTACTTTTCTGTCATATTAGCCAATTTGAAAGGTATGAGGTGATACCTCAGAGTTGCTTTAATTTTCATTTCTCTAATCAGTAGTGATTTAGAGAATTTTTCAAATGACCATAGATAGCTTTGATTACTTTGTCTGAAAGCTGCTTGTTCATATCCTTGGACCATTTAGCAAATGGGGAAAGGCTTATATTCTTATAAATTTAACTTAGTTCTCTGTATAATTGAGATATGAGAACTTTATCAGAGAAATTTGCTGTAAATTCTTTTCCCACACTTATGATTCTTAATTGTGTATTTCCCTCCATCCTATTCTCCCCTTGTTTTATCCCACTTGCTCTCTCTCCTTTTATCCTGTCCATTCTCAAAAGTGTTTGCTTCTGACCATCACCTCTCCAAATCCTCCCTTTCTTCTATCAGTAGGCCCCTTTCTTTTATTCCCTTCCCCTCCTACTTTCCAATACAGTGAGATAGGTTATATACCTAATTGAGTATATATGTTATTCCCTCTTTGAGCCAATTATTATGAGAATAAGATTCACTCACTTCCTCCCCAACATCTCCCATCTTCCCCTCCACTGTAAAAGCTCTTGCACTTCTTTTATGTGATATAATTTGTCCCATTCTACCTCCCCCTTCCCTCTTCTTCCAGTACATTCCTCTTTCTCATCCCTTAATTTAATTTATTTTTTTTACATTATCCCATCATATTCAACTCGTACTTTTGTTCTTTGTCTATGTAAAAACCATCTAACTGTCCTAATAATGATAAAGTTCTTACGAGTTAAAAGTATCATTTTTTCACATAGGAATATAAACAGTTTAACCTTATTTAATCCCTTATGATTTCTCTTTTGTGTTTACTTTATTATGCTTCTATTTAGTTTTGTATTTGAAAGTCAAATTTTCTATTCAGCTCTGGTCTTTTCTTCAGGAATGCTTGAAAGTACTCTATTTCATTGAATGTCCATTTTTTACCCCTGAAGGCTTGTACTCAGTTTTGTTGGGTAGGTGATTCTTGGTTGTAATCCTAGTTCCTTTGCCTTCTGGAATATCATACTTTGATCTTTAAAGTAGAAGCTGCTAAATCTTGTGTTATACTTGTGTTATAGCTCCATGATATTTAAATTGTTTCTTTCTGGCTACTAGCATTATTTCCTCTTTCACCTAGGAGCTTTGGAATTTGGCTATAAGATTCCTGGGAGTTTTTATTTTGGGATATTTTTTGGGGCGATTGGTGGATTCTTTTAAAAAAAAAATTTAATTTATGAGGCAACTAGGTGGTGCAGTGAGTAGAGCACCGGCCCTGGAATCAGGAGAAACTGAGTTTAAATTCGGCCTCAGACACTTAACACAAAAACTAGCCATGTGACCTTGGGCAAGTCACTTAACTCCAATTGCCCTCCAAAAAGCAAAAGAAAATAAGATTCTAGATCTTTGGGGCAGTTAGGTGGTGCAGTGAATAGAGCACCGGCCCTGGAGTCAGGAGGACCTGAGTTCAAATGTGGTCTCAGACGCTTGACACACTTACTAGCCGTGTGACTTTAGGCAAGACACTTAACCCCAATTGCCCTCCAAAAAAAATTTAATTTATTTGTTTACTTTTAGTTTACAAGATTCAGCTCCACAATCCCTTGAGTTTCACGTTTTCTTCCCTTCCCTCTCCTCCCTCCCAATGGCAGCATGCAATCAAATATAGGATCTGCAAATACCTTCACATTAAACATTAGTCAGGTTGTAAAGAAGGATTATAACCAATGGAATGAACAATGGGAGAGAGGAAACAAAACAAAACAAGAAAAAGAAAGAGAGCAGGTGGTTTATTTCAATCTGTGTTCAAACTCTGTAGTTCTTTCTCTGGATGTGGACCTTTCTTTCCATCATGAGTCTTTTGGAGTTGTCTTATAACCTTGCATTGCTGAGAAGAGCCCAGTCTATCAAAGTTAGTCATCACACATACATTGTGTCTGTAATTGTGTACAAATTTCTCCTGGTTCTGCTCTTCTCACTCAATATCAGTTTGTATAAGTCTCTCCAGGTTATTATGAAGTCTGTCTGCTCCTCATTTCTTATAGCACAATAGTATTCCATTACATTCATATACCACAACTTGTTTAGCCATTGCCCAATTGATGGGCATCCCCTTGATTTCCAATTCTTTGCCAGATTGGTGGATTCTTTCAATTTCTATTTTACCTTCTGGTTTTAAAATATCAGGGCAGTCTTGTTAATTTCTTTCTTTTCTTTTTTTTTTTAATTTCTTGAAAGATGTCTTTTTTTTTTTTATCATGGATTTCAGGTAGTCCAATAACTCTTAAATGGTCTCTCCTCTATCTGTTTTCTAGGTAAGTTGTTTTTCTAATGAGAGTTTACATTTTCTTCTATTTTCCCATTCTTTTGGATTTCTTGATGTCTTATGGAGCTTTTAGCTTCTGCTTGCCCAAATCTAATTTTTAAGGAATTATTTTTTCAGTGAACTTTTGCACATCCTTTTCCATTTGGTCAAATCTACTTTTTAAGGAATTCTTTTCTTCAGTGATTTTAAAAAATATATATCTTTTCCCATTGTCCAGTTCTGCTTTTTATGTTAAGTGGATTTTTGTGTCTTGTTTACCATTTGGCATATTCCTTTTTTTAAAGTGTTATTTTCTTCAGTATTTTTTATGCCTCCTTTACCAAGCTATTGATGCATTTTTCATGATTTTCTTGCATCTCTTTCATCCCCCCCCCAATTTTTCCTCTGTGTCTCTTATTTGACTCTTCAATTCCTTTTTGAGCTCTTCCAGGAATTCTTTTTGGGCCTGAGACCTCTTTACATTTTTTCTTTGAGACTTTAGATGTAGCAGTTTTGACTTTGTTGTCCTTTTCTGAGTTTGTGCTTTGATCTTCTCTGTCACTATAGTAACCTTCTATGGTCATCATCATTGTCTTTGTTGACATCTTCTCTTTTTTCTCCTCTTTCTTTTCCTCCTCCTCCCTCTCCTTCTTCCTTGCTCATTTTCCCAGCCTATTTCTTGACTTTCAACTTTATGTTAAAGTTGAGCTCTGCTCCTGGTGTGGAGGGGAAACTTTCCTAAGCTTCAGGTTTTTTG
This sequence comes from Petaurus breviceps papuanus, assembly GCF_028583685.1. Classification (NCBI taxonomy): domain Eukaryota; kingdom Metazoa; phylum Chordata; class Mammalia; order Diprotodontia; family Petauridae; genus Petaurus; species Petaurus breviceps. The sequence continues at coordinate 26,282,990 of NW_027186296.1, forward strand.
TGCTGTTTTCAGGGCTAGTTGTGGGGATTTGTAAGCTTTCAGTTTTTCCAAAGTAATGTGGTCTAAGGAGAGGTGTGATCACTTCTTTCCTGGCCTATGCTTTGGTCTGTGGGCATTCATAAGTACTCTTTTCTGTCTTAAGACTGTGACCGATGTCCCTGTTCCCCTGTGGCCACAAACTCTGCCACACTAGTGCTTCTCTTCACCCTGGGACTATGACCCAGGACTGTGAACTGGATCCATGTATGAGCAATGCATCAGAGTCCTGCGCCCAGTGCCAGCAAAGGGACTCCTGTAATCTCCTTCTGAGCAATTGACCAACACCCTTACTGTCTATAGACTGAGGGCTCCAGAAGTCACTTGATGCAGATTCAATTACCCCCAAGGCCTGCTGCTGGCTTGCTAGAGTATTGTCTGCACTGAACTATACTCCAGTCTCACCCTGGTTCAACAGACCTTTCCTGCTGACCTTCTAAATTGTCTTGCACTGAGAAATTTTGTCACCCCATCTTTTTGTGGGTTCTGCCACTTCAGAATTCATTTTGAGGTATTGTTTTAAAGTTGTTTGGAGGGAAATTTAGGAGAGCTTAGGTGAGTCCCTGCCTTTTCTCTGCCATCTTTGCCTTCCCCGAATCTTCTATTCTCTAGGCTGAACATCCCCAGTTCCTTAAACCAATCGACATTTGGAATGAACTTGAGGCCCTTCATTATCCTGGTTTCCATCATTTGAACACTTTCCAGCTTATGAGTGTTGTTTTTAAAACATACTGCCCCCAAACTGAACATAATATTTCAGATGTGGCCTGGCCAACAGAATTCATCACATCTTGGACACTGTGATCCTTTTATTGTAACTAAGGAACACATTACGTTTTTTTTTGGCTGCTCCATCACACTAACTCACATTGAGTTTCTTCATTTCAAGACCTTTTCCCATTCTTCCTCCCACGCAACCTTTTCCCACTGACGCTGGAAATAGCACGCACTGAAATTACCTTAATCCCCTGCCATGCTCCTGAGTTGGGGGATGGTTTCTTAGTGTGTTTTGTGTTTCCCAGAGGCCTCTATGTGGAATTCTAAGGGGATCACTGTGAAAGTTTCTGGAGTTAGGATTAAACATAAACTAAAGGTACAGATGATTAGGAACACAGCAATGGAGGGAATTTATGAAGGAAAGGAAGAAAAGCACATTATTGTTCCTTATCCTCTCCAATATTTTTTAGCAATGAATCATAGGAGACATTTTCATCGAGTCTGAATCACACCAAACTGAGGAGAGTTAATAAAGTGGGTATGAGAGTCAAAATTCCAAAAGACTTCCAAAGGTTGAAGCAAGCAAAATCAGTCATAAAGTCTTATGTAGGTTCAAATATCAATTACAAAAGAATACAATGGAGGAGGGAGGGGGAGCTTGGTCTAACAATAGTCTATGAGAAGAAAAAAAAAGTGGCAATTTTAAAGGACTGAAAGCTTAATATCAGTTAACAGGGGTAGCCAAGATAACCTTTAATGTGATGTCTAGCTGCATTAAAAGATGTTCATGGTCCAGAACAATGGAGGCTTAGGTCATATCTGGAAAGACATTGACGAAATGAAGTACATCCAGAGAAGTACAAGTCATCCCTTGAGAATAAACTTAAACTTGTATGTGTGAATGAAAAAGCATTTATTAAGCACTTACTGTGTGCCGAGCAAGGGGATGAAAATACAAACGCAAAAACTGGCCCTGCCCTCTAAGAGCCTACATTCTTTTACTTTACTTTTCAATTAACAAACATTTATTTTCTCTCTCTCCCACTTCCCTATTTAAAAGGAAAAAAAAAAAAGAAAAAACAGCCCTGATAACAAATAGGCCTACTCAAGCCAAATTTATTGCCACGTTGTCCAAATCCAAAAATGCATGTCCTATTCTGCAGTTTAGGTCTCTCTCCTGTCAGGAGCTTACATTCTAATAGAGGAGGCAACAAAGTTGGGGGGGAGCACTTTGGTCCAGGAAGTCCCAGGTTGGACAGTGGGATTATAGTGGAGTATATTGACACACCCCTTCCAGGAACAATAGTAGACCTGTCCAAGCAATTTATAAGAATTGGACATTAAAAAAAAATAGGTCTATCGATAACCGCTTTCTCTTTTACTTAGAAAGTATACACATATGATAGAAGTAACATCCTTTTAAAAGGTGACAAGTGGAAGGAGGAATCTGACCTAAGACTACCAATTGGGGGAAATTCTGATTATCGTGTTGATTTAGGGAATGAAAGGGCTTTGAAAACATCTGGTTACCTGCCAGTGATGCTCCTCTAGTCTTCAGGAGTAACTTCAAGAAATATTAAAATGAGTGAACCTCTATTTACGAGGTTGGATCCATTCCAGAATGTAGATATGGAGTACTGTTCTCTCAGCTGTAAAGAATGAGGTTTGATTACTTCATGACATCACAAAATTGCAGTGTTCTCCATCACTGTCAAGTATTTCTAGGTGAATTTTAGTATTAAAAGTTTCCAGTCTTACCTGAACATTTTGTGCTGGAAAGAGCACTGGCTTTAGTATTATAATGGTAATGGGCGTTTGAAGATCTTCCCTGCCCCTTAATAAGCCTGGAGGAATTTGAAGACCTTCTCTGCTTTGAAAACAAACTCTGCCTCCTAATAGGCTGAATGTAGTCACATGGAGCCTGTGGTAGGAGGAGTTTGCTGAAGGATGGAGCAGAGCCCACAGGAAGCTGGGAGTCAGAGCCAGATAGTGGGAGAGAGAGGACGCTCAGTCAAGGAGTCAGTCAGGCTCATGAGTAAATAATGGTTTGTAGGAAGGCTAAAAGATGCTATGGCTCTCTGTGCTGTTGTGGTTTATTAATTTCTTTGTTACTACGATGGAATTGGTTTACTGGTTTTGGGATTTGGTTTTCTGTGTCTGAATAAATGTTTTTGAGATCAAACACTATGTGGGAATATTTATAGTCATGATCAGTGCTGTAAATATTGTATTGGCACTACAAGTATTAGCAAACTCTGTTTACTTAATAGCTGGGTGACCTTGAGGAAGTCACTTAACTTTTCTATTCCTCAGTTCTCTCATGTGTAAAATGAGGGAATTGAATGTAATGATCTCTAAGATTCTTTCTAACCTGTAGGATCCATCTAATGACCTTTTCTTGGTGTTCCCTGGCAAGAACAGCTGTCTCTGAGTAGGATGAGTAGACAAACCTATCAAAATCATCTTGCTATTTAAACAAAAACTTATTAGAATTTTTCAGTTATCATATGAAAATGAGAGCTGATGAAACTATTCATTGTTTTTCATTTTTAAATTTCCTTTTAAAATGATTATAACAAGATGTACCATCCCTTTTTTTGTTTGTTTTATTGAGGGGGGAGGCAAGGCAATTGGGGTTAAGTGACTTGCCCAAGGTCACACAGCTAGTTAAGTGTCAAGTGTCTGAGGTCAGATATGAACTCAGGTCCTCTTGAGTCCAGGGCCTGTGCTTTATTCACTGAGCCACCTAGCTGCCCACATCATCTCCTTTTTGATGGATACAACTTAATTCACTGTATATTTCTTAATTCTTTTTCTTGTTTTTATTGACAAATTTCATTTTTTTCATCACTCTTACTTCTGAATATATCCCTTCTCAGCTTCCTGTAACTAAATTTTTATGAGAAAGAGAAAAAGAGAAGGTTATAAAAAAACTAACCAATATATTGATCATGTTTGATATTACATGTGATATTCCACTTCAGTAGTCCTCACCTCTGAATGCAGGGAGGGAAGTATCAACAGGCATTTATTAAACTCCTTCTCAATGGCAGGTATTGTGCCATGAACTGGAGATTACAAAGATAAAAATGAAATAGTCCTTGCCCTCAAGGAGCTTATGTTCTAGGATTACATCCATGGGTCATGGGGTTTAGTGTGATAGGTAGTACAAATGGCATTATAGGTAAGAAAGCACAGGCTCAGAAAATTTAAGTGAAATGACCCTAGGTCACATAATTATTGCATAGTAGGCCAGGAACCTAAGTTCAAGTCTTTTGCTTTCAAATCCAGTGTCCCTTCTATCTGATTGCCCTTATTAAATAATACAGAGGATAAAGTGCTGGGCCTGGATTTAGCAGGATATGAGTTCAAATCTGACCTCAGACACTCAACCTTGTTAAGTGACTCTGGTCAATGTTACTTTTTTTTTTTTACCTCAGTTTCCACAACTATAAAATGGGGATAACAATAATATCTACATCCTAGGGTTATTGTGAGGATCAAATGAGATATTTCTTAGTGCTTAATAGTGCTTTGCACACTGGCAATTAATACGTGTTTTTTTTCTTTCCTTCCTTCCTCTCTGTCTATCACCCCAATGAGATTGCAGGCTTTTTGAAGGTAGAGACCATGTATTACATAGGATTATACTGTAGGATGATGCCATCATACACTTAGAGTTGCGACATGTGAAGTCTTTGAGTCTAATGTCATCATTTCATAGATGAGGAAACAAACCAAGAGAGGTTAAGGGACTTGCCCTGGACTCATAGCTAATAAGTGTCTCATGGGAAATTTGAACCCCATTTCCTACCTACAAATCTAGTAACCTTATCAGTTGGACTATTTTGCCTCTTAATATTCAAATCTCTGCATACTGAGAGAGACCTATGTTGTCATTGGTTTGAGTATCCCATTTATTAGTAAAGATGACCATCTTTCCAGTCCTTCCCGTCCTATCGGATTCTTGTGTACAGGGTAACCAGCCAATGAGCAACAGTTCTTCCTCTGGTTCACCTACTGTTTGGGGGGTACCAGTGTAGCACTTGGGCTTTCTATTGTCTGTTATTCTTCCTCCATGACAGAATCATCTCCTTTTCTAGTCATACATGTCTTTGAAAATGTTTTTTAAATCCTTTCCTGGATGGCAGTCATCTCTCATAATAGGCTATAATCTACTAACACCCACCTTGAGTCTTTCCACATATTGTACATCCTTTTAATCTGTCACAGTGACTAATACAATGCTGAGCACTTAATAGGCATTTGATAAATATTTGTTATTAAATAGATTGTCATATGTCCTTAAAGTGGGAAGTGGGGATCTAAAGAATACAAAAGATTATTTATGCTGGTATGTAGTGACAAGAGATACTCTGAACAATTAATAAAAATAAAGGTTCTAATTGCATCTTTCCCATTCTGGAATTTTAAATTGGAACTTTCACTTTTGTCAAGGTTTTAAAAACGTATCAATAACAGGAGAAAGAGCAGACAGACTTATCTGGAGGCAGGCAACAGATATTGATCCTCAAGGATACTGCCTTCTTTCTCATTACTCTCCTTTGCAAGGTCTTTTTTCCTGTCACATTGGCCTACTAGCTGTCCCCTAACCTTGACAGGCCATCTCCTACCCCTATACCTGGATTGAATTCCTACCTTACCTTTACCTTCCAGAATCCTTTTCCTTTTAGGCTCAGGGCAAGCACCGTCTCTTTCTCGTATCAAACCTTCTTGAACAACCCTTCCCTTTAAGCCTAGCTAAAAGTTTTTTTCATTCTCCTAAAATTCTTCTAGAGCAGTTTGGGTCTCATTTTTGTCCCAACACATCCTACCCTGTGCACTAGAACACACTACTTGTCTGTGTTGTATTTCCCTGTCCCACACCCTAGTAAAATGTAAGCTCCTTGAGGGTTTTTGTTGTTGGTTAGTCATTTCAGTCACCCCTCACTCTTCATGACTCCATCTGGGAAAGGTACTAGTATGGTTTGTCATTTCCTTTTCCATCATTTTATAGAGGAGGAACTGAGGCAAACAGGGTTAAGTGACTTACCCAGGGTTATACAGCTAGTAAGGGTCTGAGGTCAGATTTGAACTCATGAAGATGAGTCTTCCTGACTTCAGGCCCAGTACTCTATCCACTGTGCCACCTAACTTCCCTTCCTTAATGTACAGAGTATGTACATTTTGGATATAATAATGATTAATACTTAAATTATACTTATTAATTTAAATTTTTATTAAATTTATTAAGTTAAATGTTTAAATTACACAATTTGTTATATATTATACAGAGACTATATATTATATAAGGACTATATATATTTTGAATTTTTGTATTTCTAGTCACTATCACAATACCTTGAATATAATAAGTCCTTAAAAATGTTTATCAAATTGAAATGAATTTAATTTGCACATATCTTATATGTAGCATATCTTAGTAACATTAGACTCATCAACATATTCATATGTCCCCAAATGTATTACTAGACTTTATACATTTTATAGAATTTAGATCAGATAAACTCCTTGCATTCAAAGAACTGACATTTTCTCTGAAGAGAAAATGCATGAGACGGAGTTTAAAAAATAGATTGAGTGGGAAAATTCTTTTCAGAATGAAGTCACAGTTAAGTATTCAGTTCTATTCAGCAAGAATTTAAGTAGCTATTAGGTGTTAGGTGCTATCTTAGGACTTCAGGATACAAAAACAATAAAACTTGAAATAGTTACTGGCCTTGAGGAGCTTACATTCTCGGGGAGAAGCTTCTGCTTCCTTACTGCTTACAAACATGCCCTTGTCTCCTCCATCCTAGTAAAACCCTCCCTTGATCCATCTACCCTCACCTTCTATTGTCCCATATCTCTCTTCCCTTTTGTCACAGTTCTCTTTACAATCTGGCTTTTAATCTCTTCATTCAGTCAAAACTACTCTCTCTAAAATTACTGAGAATCTCTCTCTCTCTCTCTTTTTTTTTTTTTTT
>NW_027186296.1:26289829-26304167 GCF_028583685.1 Petaurus breviceps papuanus
TCTGAGGCTAGATTTGAACTCAGGTCCTCCTGACTCCAGGGCCGGTGTTCTATTCACTGCACCACCTAGCCGCCCCTGAGCATCTCTTAATAGCCAAATCTAATGCATCTTCCCAGTCCCTCTCCTTGATCTCTGGGTAGCTTTTGGAACTGTTGACCACCCTCTTCTAGATACTCTCGTCTCTCTAGGTTTTTGTGACATTTCTTTCTCTTCCAATCTATCTGTCCTCCCCTCAGGTTCCTTTGCTAAATCTTCATCCAAGTCATGTTTACTAACCTTGGGTATCTGGCTTTATCTTGGGTCCTGTTTTCTTCTCCATTTATACTGTTTCACTTGGTGATCTAATTACTTCCAATGGATTCATTTTTCATCTCTATACTGAAGATTTTCAAATTTACATATCCAGTCCTAACCTCTCTGTTGACCTTCAGTCTTGTATCTCTAACTGCCAATTGTACATCTCAAACTGGATTTCCTGTAGACATCTTAAATTCAAAAGGTTAAAGACCATACTCATTGTACCTCCCCCCCCCAATCCTTCCTTCTTCCAAATTTCCTTATTACTATTTGAGGGTACCACCATCCTCCCAGTCACCCAGCCTTATAAACCAGGTGTCATCTTTGGTTCCTCACTCTTTTATCCCCCATATCCAATCTGTTGACAAGGTCTGTTGCTTTTACCTTTGTAACATTTCTCATATATGTCCACTTTTCTAACCATTCTAGTACAGGCCCTCATTACTTCATGCATGGACTATTGTAAATAGCTTTTTGGTTGGTCTCCATAACTCATATCATCCCACTCCAGTCTATCTTCCAATCAGCTGCCAAAGTGATCTTGCTAATGTGCAAGTCTGGCAATATCATCCCCTATTTAATAAACTCTGGAGGTTCCGTGTCACTTCCAGGATAAATGTCAAATTTTCTGTTTGGCATTCAAAGTACTTCATAACCTGCCTTCCCCACCTTTCCAATCTTTTTATAACTTAAACTCTACTCTACTACCTCACATATTCTGCAACCCCGTGACACTGGCCTTCTTGCTGTTCATTGAACAAAACATTCCATATCCTAGAAATTTTCACTAGCTGTCCCTCATGGCTGGAATCCTTTGCCTCTCCCATCTCTGTCCTTCTGGTTTCTCTGGCTTCCTTCAAGTCCCAGCTTAAATCCCTGGAAAGATTTCTATGGGAAGCCTTTACTGATCCCCCTTAATGCTGGTGGTCTTCCCTCTATTAATTATCTCTATTATATCATACACATACATGCATATATATGTATGTGTATGTATACATATAGGTGTGTATTTGTTTGTACATGGTTGCTTTTATGTAGTTTCCTGATTAGACAGGGCAGAGATGATGCAGTGAATAAAGTGGTGGGTTTAGAGTCAGGAAGACTCATCTTCCTGAGTTCAAAATCTGACCTTAGAGAGTAGCTATGTGATCCTGGGCAAGTTACTTATCTCTGTTTGCCTCAATTTCCTCTTCTGTAAAATAACCTGGAGAAGGAAAGGGCAAACCACTCCTGTATATATACTAATAAAAGCCCCAAATGGGGACATGAAGAGTTGAATACCACTGAACAACAAAAACAGCCCCATTAGACTTGTGGGATTCTTGGGAGTGGGGACTGTATTTTACTTTTCTTTCCATTCCCAGCAGTTAGCACAGTGCCTGGAATGCATTAGGCACTTAATAAATATTTATTTACCAACTGACTACAGATAAGTAAATGCAAAATGCAAATAAAATGTCACAGAACCCATCAACAGAAGATCCCTTCAATTCAGACTATAGAATCTTACTTTGGTGACAAGGAAGATCAAAACATACAACGAGGGGCGGCCAGGTGGCTCAGCGAGTAAGAGCACCTGCCCCAGTGTTGGGATGACCTGGGGATCAAATCCGGGCTCAGATACTTAGCACCATACCCAGAAAAAACTGGCTGTGTAACCTTGAGCAAGTTACTTAAATCCGATTGCTTTAAAAAAAAACATACAACCAGAAGAAGACAACAAAGTCAAAACTCCTACATCCAAAGCCTCCAAGAAAATATGAATTGGTCTCAGGCCATGGAAGAGCTCAAAAAAAGATTTTGAAAATCAACTAAGAGATTTTTGGCCTTCTTGCTGTTCATTGAACAAAACATTCCATATCCTAGAAATTTTCACTAGCTGTCCCTCATGGCTGGAATCCTTTGCCTCTCCCATCTCTGTCCTTCTGGTTTCTTTTAGAGGAAAAATTGGGAAGAGAAATAAGAGTGATGCAAGAAAATCATGAAAAGTGAGTCAACAGCTTGCTAAAGAAGACCCCACCCAAAAAAATACTGAAGAAAATAACACTTTAAAAATAGAGTAGACCAAATGGCAAAAGAGGTCCAAAAAGCTAATGAGGAAAAAAAAATGCCTTAAAAAGTAGATTTGGCCAAATGGAAAAGAGATGCAAAAACTCACTGAAGAAAATAATCCCTTAAAAATTAGAATGGAACAAATGGAAGCTAACAACTCTATGAGAAATCAATAAATGATAAATAAAACTAAATGGAAAATAGAAGAAAATGTGAAATATCTCACTGAAAAAACAACTGACCTGGAAAATAGATCCAGGAGAGATAATTAAAAATTTTTTGTACTACTTGATCAAAAAAAGAGCTTAGACATCATCTTTCAAGTAATTATCTAGGAAAACTTCCCTGACATTCTAGAATCAGAGGGTAAAATAGAAATTGAAAGAATACACCAATCTCCTCCTGAAAGAGGTCCCAAGATGAAAAATCTTAGAAATATTATAGCCAAATTCCAGAGTTCCCAGGTCAAGGAGAATAGCAAGCAGCCAGAAAGAAACAATTCAAGTATTGTGAAACCACAATCAGAATAACATAAGATGTAGCACCTCCTACATTAAGGGGCTGGAGTACTTGGAATATGATATTTTGTAGGTCAAAGGAGCTAGGATTAAAACCAAGAATCACCTACCCAGCAAAACAGTGTAATCAATGAGGGAAAAATTTGATATTCAATGATGTAGAGGAATTTAATCCATCCTTGAGAAGCCAGAGCTAAATAGAAAAATAGACTTTAAAATATAAGACTTAAGAAAAGGATGAAAAGGTAAGCAGGAAAGAGAAATCATAAGGGACTTATTAACATTGAACTGTTAACATTCCTAATATGGAAAGATGATCTTTGTAACTCGTGAGACTTTTCTCAGTATTAGGGTAGTTGGAGGGAATATATACAGAGAAAGGGCAGAGGGTGAGTTGAATATGAAGGAATGACATCTAAAAAATAAAATTAAGGGGTAAGATAGGAATGTATTAGAAGAAGGATAAAGGGAGAGGTAGAATGGGGTAAATTATCTCACATAAAAGAGGCAAGAAAAAGCTTTTACATTGGAGGGGAATGGAAGGGAGGTGAGAGGGAATGAGTGATCCTTACTCTCATTGGATTTGACTTAAGGAGGGAATAACATACATACTCAATTGGGTATGGAAACCTATCTTACCTTACAGGAAAGTAGGGGGGAAGGGAATAAGAAGGGAGGACAGATTAGGGGAGAGGGTAATCAGAAACAAGCACTTTTGAGGAAGGACAGGGTCAAAGGAGAGAAAAGAGTAAAGTCGAGGGGGGGGGATTGAATGGAAGGAAATATAGCCAGTCTTTCAACAGGACTATTGTGGAAGTGTTTTGCATGACTACACATGTATAACCTATATTGATTTGCCCTCTCAATAGGGTGGGTGGGGAGGGAAGAAGGGAGAGAATTTGAAACTCAAAGTTGTAAAAAAAGAATGTTAAAAATTGTTTTTACATGCAACTGAGAAATAAGATAGACAGCTAATAGGGTATAGAAATCTACTTTACCCTATAGGAAATAGAAGGGGAAGGGAATAAGAAAAGGGGATAAGAGAAGGATAGTACTCTCAGAATCTAAATAGACTAAAAAAAATTACAAAGTTAAGTTAGAGGCACTAAAATTTGAGTTGATTGGCTTCATGGGATGTAGCACCTGAGCTGAGGACTGAAGGGGGCCAGACACACCAAGAAACAAGGGTAAGACAGCATTTCAGGCACAGTGGGAAGGCTGTGAAAAGACAGAGAGATGGGAGATGGAATGTCATGTACAGGCAACAGCAAATACGACAATATGGTTGGAATGTAAGGTTTGTGAAGAGAAATAATGTGAAATTAATCAGAAAAGATAGGTTGGAGCTAGACTGTCAGGGTTTTAAATGCTTAGCAGAGGAATTTGTGTTTTATCTTAGGAGAAATAGAGAGCCACAAAAGCTTCTTGAGCAGGGGAGTAACATGGTCAGATCTATGTTTTCTGGAATATCAATTTAGCAATTGTGCAGAAGGCCGATTATACAGGGAAAAGATGAGAGTCAGGAAGACCAACTGAGAGGCTATTGGGCTTGTCTAGGTGAAAGGTGATAAAGGCCTGAATTAAATTGGTGGGTGTGTGAGGACAGACAATGAGATGGATGTGAGAATCATGGAGACAGAATCAACGGGACTTGGCAATTTATTGGGTATTTATTGACTGCTTGCTATTGGTGAGGCAGAGTCTTTGTCCTCAAGTAGCTTGCTATCTAACTGAGAAGACAAGTGTAAGTAAGACAAGACCGCTGACACTATAAGGCAGTATGAATGCCAAAGGAATGATATTGTAAATTTCCAGATAATTCACAGAGAGAGTACACTTTGGCTAGAGTGCTTATTAGTGTATATTCAATAGGCCTTTTGAAGGGCAGCTAGGTGGTACAGTGGATAAAGTGGAGAGCCTAGAGTCAGGAGGGCCTGAGTGCAAATCCAGTCTCAGAGACTTACTAGCTGTGTGACCCTAGGCAAGCCACTTAACCCTGTTTGCCTCAGTTTCCTCATCTGTAAAATGGCAAACTCTTTAGTATCTTTGCCAAGAAAACCTCAAAAAGGTCATGAAGAGTTGAACATGAAACAACAAGAAAGGCCTTCTGATGAGAGACAGCACAGTAAAGTGAAAAGAACCCTGAATTGGGAGATTTAGGATGTATTTTTAAGATCTCTGCTCTGGGTGAAGATGGCAGAGTAGAAACAGGACCTCCATGCGGCTCTGGCTCTCACCACCTCCAATCCATGTAAAAGGGGACTCTGAACAAACTTTGGAGCTACAAAACCCACAAAATGACACAGAGAATCTAACCTTCTGCTGAGGACAGGCCGGCAGGAATTGGCCGGCACAGTGCTCTGGGAGCTGAGCCCAGCCCCATGCCAGCCTGAGGTACTAGTATGGTACAGGGTGGGCCTGACCAGCCACCAGCTGGAGGGACTCCAGATCACCAGCAGCTGTGGTGGTTTCCAGAATTATCAACAAATAGATGCTAAGGACAAAGTGAGAAGTCAGTGCAGTGTGGACTTTGGGACCCAGTAGTTGGGAGTACGTCAGCTTTTGTCCCAGGGCAAGAAGCTGCTGAGGGCTGCAGAGCAGCTGCCACCACGTGGCAGCTTCAGCTCCTGGCCTGCTGAGTGTAGGGGGACCAAGCGAACGGTCTGAGTGGTAATTGCTCTTGCTTTAACCTTCTTGGATCTGGATTGTGGTCTAGGGTGGAGGTCCTGGGGTGTGTGTCCAGCTTGCCAGAGTGTGTGGAGGCTTCAGAGAGGGCACCAACTAATACCTCTGGCAGCTGAGAAAACCCCAGCATTTGGGATGAAAGCTCCCCTGTCTGGTAGCAGAGTCCTACTGTGGCAAAAAGCCTAAAAGTCAAGTAATTGAGTGGCAACATGACCAGGCAAAGGAAGCAAAACAAACAGAAGAATCCAACATTAGACTCTGATTTTGGGGACAAAAAGGATCAAAGCATGGAACAGGAGGAAGACAGTGAAGTCAGAACTGCTGCTCCAAAAACTTCAAAGGAAAATATGAGCTGGTTACAGGCCATAGAGGACCTTAAGAAGCAGATAAGAGAAGTGGAGGAAAAACTGGGAAGAGAAATGAGAACGATGCAAGAAAATTATGAAATGAGAGTCAGCAGCCTGACTGAAGAAAATAACACCTTAAAAAACAGACTAACTCAAATGGCAAAAGAGGCTCAAAAAGGCAATGAGGAGAAGAATGCCTTAAAAAGCCAAATTTGCCAGGTGGAAAAAGAATCTCAAAAGCTCACTGAGGAGAATCATTCCTTCAGAATTAGACTGGAGTAAATGGAAGCTAATGACTTTATGAGAAATCAAGATGCTGTTAAACAGATCCAAACAAATGAAAGAATAGAAGGCAATGTGAAATATCTCATGGGAAAAACCACTGACCTGGAAAATAGATCCAGGAGAGATCATTGAAAAATTATTGGACTACCTGGAAGCCATGATCAAAGAAAGAACCTAGAAATCATCCTCCAAGAAATTCTCAAGGAAAACTGCCTTGATATTTTAGAACCAGACGGCAAAATAGAGGTTGAAAGAATCTACCAATCACCTCCTGAAAAAGACCCCAAAAAGAAAACTCCTAGGAATATTATAGCCAGGTTCTGGAATTCCCAGATCAAGGAGAGAATATTACAAGCAGCCAGGAAGAAACAATTTGAATATTATAGAAACACAATCAGGATAACTCAGGATCTGGCAGTTTCTACACTGAGGGATCGAAGGGCTTGGAATATGATATTCCGGAGGGCAGAGGAGCTGGGATTAAAACCAAGAATCACCTACCCAGCAAAACTGAGTATCATATTTCAGGGGAAAATATTGTCATTCAGTGGAATAGAGGACTTTCAAGCATTCTTGATGAAAAAACCAGAGTTGAAGAGAAAATTTGACACTGATACAAGAAGCAAGAGAAGCATGAGAAGGTAAACAGGGAAAAGAAATCATAAGAAACTTATCAAAGTTGAACTATTAACATTCCTACATGGAAAAATGATAATTGTAACTGATGAAACTTTTCTCAGTATGAAAACAGTTGAAGGGAATATGTGTGTGTGTGTGTATGTCTATATCAGAGAGTATATGGGCGTATGAATACATATGTGAATGTGTGTATATATGTTTACAGGTATACATAGATAGAGGGAACAGGACCAATTTAATAGGAAGGGATGATACTTAAAAGGTAAAATTAAGAGGTGAGAGAGGAATATAATGAGAGGAGATGGGGAGAGACAGAATGGGGTAAACTATCTCATATAGAAAAGGCAAGGGAAAATGGTTACAATGGAGGGGAAGAATAGGAAGGCAAAAGGGAATGGGTCAACCTTATTCTCATTGAATTTGGCTCAGGGAGGGAATGAAATACACACTAAATAGGGTATCTCACCCTACCAGAGTGTTGGGGGGAAGGGGATGAGAGGGGGGATGATGGAAGGGAGGGCAGGCTGGGGAGGAAGGAAGTTGGAAGTACCTACTTTTGAAAAGGGACAGATCAAAGTAGAGAATAGAGCAAGTGGGAGGTGGGATAGGAGGGAGTGAAATATAGTCAGTTTTTTACAATATATCTACTACGGTAGTATTTTGCATTAGCTACACATGTACAACCTATACTGAATTGCTTATCTTCCCAATAAGGTTGGGTGACAAAGGAGGAAGGGAATGAATCTGGAATTCAAAGTTTTAAAATCAAATGTTTAAAAAATATATATATATATATACTATTATTAATACTATTTTACATGTAATTGGGAAATAAGATATACAGGCACTGGGGCATAGAGATCCACCATGCCCTACTGGAAAAGTCGAGGGGGGTATGGGAGAAGATATGGGAGAGAGCAGATTGGAGAAGGGGATATCCTGTGGGACTGCTATTTTGGGGCAGTGGATAGGGGAAAAATGGGGAGAAAATTTGTAACTCAAAATTTGGCGGAAATGAATGATGTAAATCAGAAATTAATAAAGCATTTGAAAAATGAAAAATAATAATATTATTCTGGCAAAAGAAAAGATCTCTGCTCTGCTATTTATTATTTGTGTGATCTTGAACTTAACTCCTTAACCCTTAACTTTTAGTGTCACTATCTGTAAAATGAGTTGGCTGAGTTGTATGATCTATAAGGTTTCTTCCATTTCTAAATTTTATGATCTTCAAGGCTCTGATCATAGTGACTTTAATGATTTCTCTTTTTCAAATATAAATTACTGAAATGTAAATATGATTAATATCTTCCAGGTCATCAAAATAAAAAAAAAACAAAGAGAAGAGATTAGCCAAGAGATTCAAGGTTAATAGCAATTCAATGTTTAATATGGACTGGAGAATTTAAAAGTTCTGGATAACATTTTGGGAAGTGTCTTCATTTGTATTCTTTGTCACATATGTAAAAACAGATCTACAGTAGACTCTCACTGAACTGGCATTGTCTGGGTCTTATTCAAGATTGGAGTCTCTCTACCATAGCATTTGTTTTACTGTGACTGAAATTTAGATGTGGAATAAGTCTTACTATTGTGATTCAATCTTTCCTTTCCTTGTGAAAAGGACTGAGAATTCAAAACTTGATCAGGAAGGTAGGAACATAGTACAGAGCTAGTGAAGGGTGACTAAGGAGTAGAGATTGCCCAGCTGCATCTAAGAAAGCTTGGAAAAGGCTAGATTAGAGTTATACTTCAAAATTTCAACTTAAAAAATGTTTGTTTGGTTTTTTTTTGGCCAGTCTGGGATGTCTTTCCACCAATGCAGAGTACATTCCTTCTTCAGTAGATGTGACCAAAGAATTCTTTACTCTGAAGTTGACCTGTTAATTAAGTTGATCTCTCCCAGTCTAGCTAGTGTGATTCTTGAATGAAAGTAGGTCAGTCCATCAGAAGCCACACACAAATCCTTCCTAGCTTAGTAGGACCTAACAGAGCTAGCCTTCTGTGGCATGGTCTTCAATTACCAAGGGTCATCTTCCTGCTAGGCAGAAGCATAAGAACAGACATCAGAGGAGAAACTTTCTTATTAAGATATTTTTTAAAAAATCTGACAGTCCTCCAAACCAAATCAATATCTCCCTTGAAACCTAGTGATTTCAGTTTGAAAGAGGGCTTAGGGGAAGATAGCGAAAAATAAATTGGAAAATATGGTTCTGGATTTTAAAAAAAGTCAAATACTTGTAGGCTTCTCAGAAGTGTCAAACCTGTTTATAGTGGTCCTTGGCTTCACTGATCCAGAGCAAGGCTAACTATGTCTTCCCCTCAGGGTTCTAGAAGTACCCTTGAGGGGTTAGGGTATCTCTTCTCTAATGCTTTTGGCTCAAGCATATGTTCTGGTGTGATACACTGTACTGCAGTCCCATTTTTTTTTTTTACCAATTAACATTAATTAGTTTTTACAAAGGGGGTATTTAAAATTATAGAAAGAACAAAAGGACAAATATCTTTCCCACTTTCTCTAACCTTTCAGGAGCATACTCTCCCTTATGCTACTTCAGTCCCTGGGAGTAATTTCTACCAAGTTCTCAAGTAAATTTGGCATTGTTGTTGTATGAGCCTTTGTCTCAACTATTGCTGGGCTGGGCTCTGAAAGATTTTGCTTTGGGCCTCATGGCTGGGCTGGCTGGCTGGCTTCGTGGACTCTACTCCTAGAACTCTTGTTGATTCATTTCCTGACCTTTAGGAGCTCACAAGGTCATAGGCTCCAATCTCCTTTGTCTAAAACAAAAGAATAAATATTGAGGCAAAGGAATGAGGCCTGGGCTCACCAACCCTGTCAGCTGTGGATGGGGAGGACTCAAGGCTACTGCTACACCTGTTCTTTCTCTTTTCTCACTGGAACTCCATTAAGGAGAAAGAAATCATACTAAGAGAAATCATGAGGTCAATTTTTGCTTTTTGAATGCATTTGCTTTTTGAGTACATTAATAACTGCCTCAGTTAATCAAAGAGGCTCCTATGTACCATTTGGTTAACAAATTAGAACCAGTTACAGAACGCCTATGCATGCTACAAAGTCTCTTCAAGGCAATTCAATTACATGTCATGACTTTCCAAGAAGTAGGCTCCCAAATCTCTTCCCTATGGGGAATTGCATTAGTGCCATTTTGTGTGTGCTTATAACAATTGGGCTCCATGGCCAGAGTCTTGTTGCACTTGTATATAATGAGGACTCAAGAAAAAAGTTAGAAGATCCTGGATACGATGAGCACTGGAATGAAATGAAACATAGTAGAAAGAGAGCAGGATTTAGGATCAGAGTAACTTTCACCTACTAGCCATCAAACCTTGGGCAAATCCCTTAATGACTCAGGGTTTCATTTTTTCCCTCGGATATAAAATGATGGGATTGAATCCCCATCAGTCCCTTCATTTATGTTTGTATAATACTTGCTCTGACCAAAAAAAACACATCATTAATTTGCCAGTTTACCAGCCCTATTAATCCTTTACTAGGAACAGAAAGCAGACATAGTATGTTATCAGACTGTGGTTAAAGCCTTTCCAGTTTGCCAGAGCCTGCATTTTACTGTGCTTTAAGCCATGATCCTATGAACATCACAAAAAAATAAAACTGACTATATATCAACACTAAAAGGTCTAGAATTTGAGAATATCTTAAAGGACCAAGCTTCATTAACTCATGCAATATATTTTTAAAATCCAACAGCAAAGAAAATAGAAATGGTGGGATGAAGATATTTATTTCAAAATAAAATTTTTCTGTCAATTGATTCACTTGGTCTTTCTAATGTTTAACAGAGAGAAAATGACTAGTTACTGACATGGGGACTATTTTTTAATCATGGTCTGTGTTAATCCAAACCATTGAATGCTTGAGGGAAAATATCAAAATAAAAAAATCGTACAAAGGGACAAAGATAAGATACTGTATGCAGTTACAAGAACATGAACCTGACATACACATAAGCAGTTGAAAAATGGGACATGGATAAAGAGATAAAAACACAAACACAATTTTTTCACTATTTCTTATAGAAACTTAATTTACATATAATATAAGCTTTAATAGCGCCTCTCAGAGACTGTGGATACCGTTATGGTATCTTTAAGAGAGACAGTAATCTTTTTTAAAAAAATTAATTTAATTTTTAAAAACATTAATTTTCTAAATTTTGTGTTCCAAATTCTCTCTCCTTCCAGGCCTTCTACCCAATTGAAAATGCAAGCAATATAATATAGGAAAAATAATCTTTTGGTAACTGATACTTAATTGTCATGGCAGAAGGAGTCAGGTTTATGAGAGAACTGAGTTGAAACTGCAATTTCCTGAGGAGAAAAAACAAGAGTTAATTTTTGTTTGTGAGTATTCTGTTTGAGGACTAAGAGAGTTAGCTGCCATTTTGACAGAGACTGATAGTAAGAGAGTTTAACTGTCATTGTTGTGAGATATTGGGATTGAGAGACTTCACTCTTATCTTTTGAAGTTTGTGGGAAGATTACGAGAGTTAGCTGTAATCTGTGAGAGAATCTCAAGAGATATTGTGAGAGAATTGTGTTTAACTCTTTTGTAAGAAGACTAGAGATGAGGAGAATTGAGAGATTTGAATTGTCATACTGAGACAACTGTGTTTATAGAGTTGAAGAATGAAAATATTCCCTTCTAGGTCTCTTTCTCTTACTTTTAAAGAGTACATTGATGCATCTGGCTGTGAACTTTTCTCCCAAATCACTATAGATATTTATTTGTATCTTTTTTTTTTTTTTAGAGCAATTGGGGTTAAGTAACTTGCTCAAGGTTACACAGCCAGTTATTTCTGGGTGTGGTGCTAAGTATCAGAGCCCAGATTTGATCCCAGGTCTTCCTGACTCTGGGGCCAGTGCTCTTACTTGCTGAGCCACCTGGCCACCCCTAAGCAATTGGGATTAAGTAACTTGCTCAAGGCTACACGGCCAGGTGTTTCTGGGTGGGTGCTAAGTGTCTGAGCCGGGATTCAATCCCAGGTCTCCTGGTTCTGCTTACTTCACATTGCATCACTGCAGTCTTCCAGTTTTTTTCTGAAACCATCTTCTTTATCATTTCTTATAGCACAATGGCATTCCATCATACTTATATAACATAACTTGTTCAGTTATTCCCCAATTAAAAGGTATCCTTTCACTTTCCAATTCTTTGCCATTACAAAGAAAAACTTCCATAAATATCTTTGTACATATGACTCTTTTTCCTCTTTCTTTTATCTCTTTGGAGTATAGACCTAGTAGCCACTTTGCCGGGTTAAAGGATATATACAATTTGATAGCTTTTGATGTATAGTTTCTAATTATTTTCCAAAATGGTTGGACTCCTTCACAGCTCCATCAACAATATGTTAGTGTAGGGGTGGAGCCAAGATGGCGGAGTAGAAACACGACCCTCCCACAGCTCCGACTTCCACCCTCCCCAATCCATGTAAAAAGGGGACTCTAAACAAACTTTGGAGCTGCGGAACCCACAAAATGACACAGAGAAGCTAACCTCCCGCTGAGAACAGCCCGGCAGGCTGGCAGGAATCAGCCAGCGCAACGCTCTGGGAGCCGAGCCCAGCACCACCCCGAGGCTTTAGCCCCAGGGCGGGCCTGACCAGCCGCCAGCCAGAGGGACTCCAGATCAGCAGCAGCTGTGGCCGTTTCCAGATTTATCAATACATAGATGCAAAGGACAAGGTGAGAGGCCAATGCAGTCTGGACTTTGGGACCCAGTAAGTGGGAGTGTGTGGCTTTTACCCCCGGGGCGAGAAACCGCTGAGATGCCGGCACAGCCTGCCAGTGCCATGTGGAGGCTTCAGCCCCTGGCCTGCAGAGTGTAGGGGGACCAAGCACCAGTCTGAGGGGTAATCGCTCTTGCTTTAACCTGCTTGGATCTGGATTGCAGTCTAGGGTGGAGGTCCTGGGGTGTGTGTCCAGCTTGCCAGAGTGTGTGGAGACCTCAGAGAGGGTACCCATCTAATACCTCCGGCAGCTGAGAAAACCCCAGCGTTTGGGACGAAAACTCCCCTGTCTGGTGGCAGAGTCCTACTGTGGCAAAAAAGCCCAAAAGTCAAATCATTGAGTGGCAAAATGAGCAGGCAAAGGAAACAAAGCAGACAGAAGATTCCAACATTACACTCCTATTTTGGGGATAAGAAGGAGCAAGGCATGGAACAGGAGGAAATCAGTGAAGTCAGAACTCCTGCACCAAAGGCTTCAAAGGAAAATACAAGCTGGTTACAGGCCATAGAGGACCTTAAGAAGCAGATAAGAGAAGTGGAGGAAAAATTGGGAAGAGAAATGAGAACAATGCAAGAAAATTATGAAATGAGAGTCAACAGCCTGACTGAAGAAAATAACACCTTAAAAAACAGACTGACTCAAATGGCAAAGGAGGCTCAAAAAGGCAATGAGGAGAAGAATGCCTTAAAAAGTCGAATTTGCCAGATGGAAAAAGAATCTCAAAAGCTCACTGAGGAGAATCATTGCTTCAGAATTAGATTGGAGCAAATGGAAGCTAATGACTTTATGAGAAATCAAGAGGCTGTTAAACAGATCCAAACAAATGAAAGAATAGAAGGCAATGTGAAATATCTCATGGGAAAAACCACTGACCTGGAAAATAGATCCAAGAGAGATAATTTAAAAATTATTGGACTGCCTGACAGCCATGACCAAAGTAGGAGCCTGGAAAGCATCCTCCAGGAAGTTCTCAAAGAAAACTGCCCTGATGTTTTAGAACGAGAGGGCAAAATAGAGGTTGAAAGAATCCACCGATCACCTCCTGAAAAAGATCCCAAAAAGAAAACTCCTAGGAATATTATAGCCAGGTTCTGGAATTCCCAGATCAAGGAGAGAATATTACAAGCAGCCAGGAAGAAACAATTTTAATATTGTGGAAACACAATCAGGATAACCCAGGATCTGGCAGCTTCTACACTGAGGGATCGAAGGGCCTGGAATGTGATATTCTGGAGGTCAAGGGAACTGGGATTAAAACCAAGAGTAACCTACCCAGCAAAATTGAGTATCATGTTTCAGGGGAAAATATGGTCATTCAGTGGAATACAGGACTTTCAAGCATTCTTGCTGAAAAAACCAGAGTTGACTAGAAAATTTGACATTCAGATACAAGAAGCAAGAGAAGCATGAGAAGGTAAACAGGGAAAAGAAACCATAAGGAACTTATCAAAGTTGAACTATTTTTTTTTTTAAGCAATCAGGGTTGAGTGGCTTGCTCGGGGTTGCACGGCCAGTTGTTGTTTCTGGGTGTGGTGCTGGGTGTCTGGGCCCGGATTTGATCCGGGTCGTCCCGGCACTGGGGCCGGTGCTCTTGCTTGCTGAGCCACCTGGACAAAGTTGAACTACTAACATTCCTACATGGAAAAACAATAATTGTAACTTATGAAACTTTTCTCAGTAGTTGAAGGGATTAGAAATATATATATATATATATATATATATATATGTCTTTATATGAGGGTA